>NC_030821.1:41422209-41634709 GCF_001704415.2 Capra hircus
CGCATGCAGTGTGGGAGACCTGGGTTCAATCCCTGGGTTGGGAAGATCCCCTGGAGGAGGGCATGGCAACCCACACCAATAATCTTGCCTGGAGAATTTCCATGGATAGAGAATCCTGGCTGGCCGTGGTCCGTGGAGTTGCAAACAGTCAGACACATTTGAGTGACTAAGCACATGCGCTTTTCCTAAAACTCTTCAGGGTTTCCCATTGCCTTTAGGATAAAACAGAAATTCTTAATATGCCAGAGGAAATGTATGATTTGGCACCTGCCCATCTGCCTTGCCTTACATCACACTAATGTTCACTCAACCAGGGCCATGCTGGCCTTCTGTCTTGCTCCTAAGACTTACTCTTTGTTTCGCACTTTGAAGAAATCCCCCTATCCTCCCATCTGATTTTTTCCTAGTCATTTTCAGGTTTCAGTTTCAATGTTATTTCTTTAAGGAAACTTCCTCTGATAGTCCAGGCTATTTTACCCCTCTCCCATGTTTGCTTTGATAGATCCTTGTACTTTTCCTTCATAGAAATAATTACGTATCTTCTTAGGTATATCATTCATTTAATGCTTGTGTCTGTGTCAGCAGAATTTAGGCAGGAAGAGGTCTTATTCTTGCCTATGTGCAAAGTTCTTACTACAGTGCTTTTCACTTAGTAGTTTCTCAACAAATATATATTTAATGAATTCATTGAATATATGCATTTTCTCTCACAAAGAGATCATTCATTGGATAATTCTAAAATAAGAAAATTATTGTACAGGAGTATTTTTGCAAAATATTGTCCTTGGATTGGATTCCCCAGAAATAGACTTAAGAAAAGGATCTGTACGCAAGTGATTAATTAAGAAGTGTTCCCAGGAGAAACTAGTAAGGAACTAAGAGGAACAGAATAAAGACGGGGAGAGTGGGGAAAACAAACAAGAAAGTGATTTCAGGTTGTCTTTTTCTTAGAGGCTAGCTTCAGTCTGATCTTGCAAAGGATCTCTGAAGCACAAATTATACCTCAGCATTGTTTGTCTTGAAGGAAGTTAGTGTGTGTGGAGTGCTGTAAACTCAGACTCTCACTCCCAGGTCTCTCTGCATCCATATAGAAAGTGACTCCAGTAGAAGGAGGGAAATTCTCTAAAAAAGCGTAGTGAGTGTGGGCTGTTGGGAGCAAAGACACCCAAGGCCAGGGAAATGGGGCAGAGAAAAGGCAAAAGGTTTTGAGCCATAGCAGCATCAGTAGCTATCATTGTAAATAAATGCTTAGAGTATTTTTGGGCTCACTTTTTAAAAGATGTGAACTGAGATGTTACTGTGTCGGTGAAAAGCAAATCACATAATCTCTGCTAAACTTCCTTTAAAATATATCCCATCATCTTATCTCTTAAAATGTCTTTTCCTCTCTTGTAGAGGAAACATTCTGATTTTCTATTCTTTTTTATAAACATTTAAGTAGTATTTTAATATGACATCCCCAAAGGCTGTTATCCACAAATTAACCTTTTTTTTGGTTTCAAAGTTATCATCATGGTTTACAAAAAGAAAAGGAAAGGAAAAGCTATTTACACATCTGAGGGATCCTAAGAAAAAGAGAGGAGAAGGAAAGGATAACCTATTCCAGTGTTCTTGTCTGGGAAATTCCATGGACAGAAGAGCCTGGCAGTCTAATGTCCATGGTATTGGAGTACAGTCCATACAGTAACATAAAGAGTCAGACATGACTTAGCAACTAAACAAAACAATTAGAGAAAATAGACGGGAACAATAAGACAGGAACAAGTTTGGAGAAAATTTGGTGGCCCTAAAATCCCAGTTTTGCACCCCCATCAATCCTCTTTAGAGTGAAGAATTATATCAATTTTGTGTAAGAGGTTTTGTTTCTGTTTTTTTGTTTTTTGGGTTTTTTTTCTTTTGCTTTTTAAGGTTTATTTGGTG
Source organism: Capra hircus (assembly GCF_001704415.2). NCBI lineage: Eukaryota > Metazoa > Chordata > Mammalia > Artiodactyla > Bovidae > Capra > Capra hircus. The sequence continues at coordinate 41,424,130 of NC_030821.1, forward strand.
TTTTAGTTGATATGACACTTGGATAGCTTACCACATTATTATATGCAAAATTTTTTACTTACATGACAATGTTCACTATTTTAACATGCATGATACATAAAATAAGATTCTTTAGAACAGTTATGCACAATATATATGATATTGGATTTATACATTGGATCCCAGGATGTGATTGATTGGAGAAAATAAGTTGGACCAGGCATGTTTGCTAAAGGAACCAGAAGTATAACTGGTATACAACACACAGTAAACACACATCTGGTTTGAAGGACAACTGTAGCATGTGGTGCCTCTTGAAGAGGTGATTTTAGAGCAATGCCAGGACCTGAAAGTAATACTAAATTGTATATGATTTTTAACCATCATTCAGATCTTTGAAGAACTCTGATGTACCATGGCCCTTATGATTCTCTTAATCTAAGCAATCCACAAAGGTTCTTTAAATTTGACTCCTTCTCCCAGGGCATGCCATGGACTTGAGTCGGTTTAACGGAATATTTCTGATGGATAAAATAATACCTCCTTTGGCTATACCATTCTGTGCCATATAGCACAAAGGAAACTTTCTCAACACGGCTAATAGATGAAGTTAGGCAAAGGAAAATTTAAAGATTCCTCATATTCCAAACTTAATTTCTAATTAATATCGGTTGGAAAGTACTATAACATCTGAAAGCAGGGAACTCTAAGGGTTTTGCAAAAGTTCCAAACTTGGTAACTTTCTACATCATATTAGAGCTACTGTATAGAAGGAGGTTGTTTTGAGGTTCTTAATTTCATTCTGCAAAAACCAACTACAATATCATTCTGGAATTTTATAGAATATTACTAAAACACACTGTAACTGCTTTTTGTTCATTAGATATAGAAAGCTAGCTTTGTTGATAGAGGAGAGGAACTGCCTCCTATGTGTCTTCCTTCCATTCTTTTTCCAAAATAAATGCTCACAACTGAAAACTGGAAGTATGGCAGCCAATTTTGGGTTTAGTGAACTACTCGGCCTATTCCTATCTCCAGGAGGAAGAGAAAAGGAAGGATGTGCTGGATAAAATTTTTGAATGACAACCAACTTTCTGCCTTTTATTTTTAGCTGTTTCTTGGATCTTGACTGGAAACAAAGATATTAACCCATAACTTACTTTCATAGAATTTTAATTGCATACCAAACTTCAGTTTGAGGAACACAATCAACATTGATTTTGCTCTTAATACTGAGCATGATAAATACCATGCTCGAGTCTGAAGATACAAAAATGAATAAGATATTGCCTGTCTTCAAAAAGGTCAAAGTCTTCAAAATTAGATAATTTTAATAAAATGTTCTAACTTTTGTGAGACTTGTTTCTGCACAAAGAAGAGGTACATATTTCAGGAATTTTAAAATGATTTGAAAAGTTATTAGAACCATCCATAAATTCATTTTTACCCATAAAATCTGTAAGGAAGACCAAATATGTGTCACAGGTTGAATTAGCTTTGTAGACCCAAGAGAGAGTTACTCCTACCAGGATCCTTCATTAGTAATTCTAAATTTCGATAACTTTTGTCTTACTGTAAATGCTCCTCATAATCAGAAGCACAATTTATCCAGATGGCCAATCTCCAAATGCCAATTGCCTTCTGACCCTAAATAAAGTTAACAATTTGGCCCCAGTCATTGATATTTTCTATTTTTCTCTTCCTCATTCTTTATCTTTTAAAGCTTCCTCTTCTTCCTTTTAGCTGAAAGGAGACTGTCCTTTCATGAAACTATCTGTTTTATGAAGTGTTAAATTAAGCATATTTATATCATCTAAATTGCCTTCCTTAATCATTTTTAACAAACAATAATAATTGAAGAGAAAACAGACGCTCAGAAATGCTGGGATTGTTATCCTCTTTCCTGGCCAGCACTCTTGATAGGTGTCTGTGCCAATCCTTCCTCATCCCCTGTGCACCTTTTAACACAATAAAACATGCATGCCATGCTCGGAATGGCACCAACTTCTTTCATAGAACTTTTTTTTTTTTTTCCCCAGGTCAAGGTCTTATTGTGGCCTCTGCTGCAGTAAGGAGGAAGCAAGAACAAAAGCAGGTTCCCTTGCTTGTCACCTGAGGGGAGGCAAGCTTGTTCCTCATATGAAGGGAGAGTAGGGATGTGTCCAGGAGTTAGACTGAAGGGTGGCTTAGGTAGTTTGCCCACCCCATAGGTAGTGTTGTGTGCAGCATCCTGCTGTTGCTTCTCCACCCTCTATTTTTGCTTCTGGCTCTTCAAAACTGGCAGTTGGTTTTTTTGGTCTCTTTGTGTCTTTGTCCAGAATTTGCCTTAAGTGCACGTACATGCAGTTATTTTTAGTTTCGTACAGTTCCTTTGTATTTTGTTGCTCAGGAGAAGTGTGTCCAGATGCAAGCGCTGAAGCTCTGCAACAAATGGACCCAGGTCCCAGACTGTCTCATTCCTCTCTAAGAGACTCTGTATCCTTATTCTTTAGGGTTAGGGGGCCGAAGTTCTCTTTATCTGAAACGTCTTCCTGCTGGACAGGGGCCACATGGCCTAGTTTGTTTATTCTTTTTGGTTGAGTTTCTTTTAGTCTCCAACAGTTTGAAGTAAGGGTCATGATGGTTCTAGGAATTCAGCCCATTCCAGAGGGAAGTGCCCAGGTCCCTGTGGGTTCTTGGAACATCATCAGTAAGGGACTTCATTAAGAACTTCTACCCTCTCTTTATTACTAAATTTCCCTGTTTTATTGTCTATAGTATTTCACAATTTTGACCTCTCTCCCTCCTAGGTTATTGTAGTTTAACACTCAAATGGGTCTCCTCTTACCTTCAGTTTCCTTTTCCCCACACTTATGCATTTGTTTGCTTATGTATTCATTCATTTTTTCTTTGTTGTTCTTTTTCTAGTCTTTAAAATGAACTTTATAAGAGATTTCCCCAGGCCAGTGTCTTCTCATTCATTATACATCATTCCATGATTAATTTAATCACTTTCCATGGTTTCAATAATTATTTAATTGATGAACTGAATCACTATAATATCTCTCTAGATATTTCTCCTGGAATTGAAGTTGAAGTCTTAACCACTGACATTTAAACAAAAGAGAAAGAGATAAAAAGGAGATAGGGAGAGGATTCTTAGACTTACCTAAGTTGTTTGCATGAACAGCTCAATACAGTTTAAGGGAATTCATTCTAATGAGAAAATACAAGATTAGAAGAAGGTGTGCAAATGGAGTTTATGCATTCAGTTTAATTTACTAAGTATGATGGCCTAGTAGGTCATTTTGATGCTGTTAGCTAGACCTCATAAGAAATATATGGGAGGGAGATAATAGATTTGAGAGTAATTAGTAGATAGTTGCAAAGGAAAAGAAAGAATGGAGAATGGATAAGATAACTCTCAGAGAACATATAGTCTGAGGAATAAAGAGACAATATGTGGAAAAATAAACTTGAAATATGATTATGAGTTTAATTTGAGATGTATCTATAACACCAAATATAAAGGTCCAGGAGATCAACTTTTTTCCCCCCATTGGCTCCTCAGATCCCAAGTATTCTTTAGGAATCAATGTAAGTTACAAGAAAGGCAACATGATTTCCTTTAAATTGCAACCTATTTTACAGCTTAAGGTAAGTCAGAAAGAAAAACACCAATTCAGTATATTAACGCATATATATGGAATTTAGAAAGATGGCAACGACGACCCTATATGTGAGACAGCAAAAGAGTCACAGATATAAAGAACAGACTTTTGGACTCTGTGTGAGAAGGTGAGGGTGGGGAGATTTGAGAGAATGACCAGTCCAAGCTCGATGCATGAAACATGGCATTCAAAGCTGGTACACTGGGATGATCCAGAGGGATGGGATGGGGAGGGAGGCGGGAGGGGGCTTCGGGATGGGGGACACATGTACACCTGTGGCTGATTCACATCAATGTATGGCAAAAACTACCTCAATATTGTAAAGTAATTAGCATCCAATTAAAATAAATTAATTAATTTTGAAAAAAAAGAAAGGCAATATGGGAAGTTGGTGACTTTGAGGCTTCGGAGCCTCACTCTCTAAATCAAAGAGACTTCATGGCAGACTATTTTATTCATTTATTTATTGCTGACATAAAGATTTGAAAACTGCTACATAAAACATATTTTTTAAGCTGAGAAAATTGACCCCTAAGAAAACTTAAACCATTTAACCAAAGTCCCACAGCTTCTAAGTGGCCAAGAATAAACTTGGGTGTTTCTCCATTATACTGCATTCTTATACTGTTTTATTCATTCAATTTACATTCAAAACATCTTTAAGTGCAATGATTTTATTTGCATCCTCACTCATACTTTGTTAACTAATACTATCTTCAGCTATCTTATAGATTATGGAAAAAATTTCCTCTAGACTTACCTAATCCCACTCACCCTCCTTGATTCTCTCTCCCTTCTCTTGTCCTTTGCACTTGTTATTTCCTCTACTTTAAACTAGATGTTCAGCTTCCATAGAAGTAATTTCTATCACCTTTCCATAATTAACTTAATTTCATTCTCTAGGACACAGAGTAAATATCTATTTGGAGAGTGTATTAGTTACAACAAATTGAATTTTGTAACAACTTCAAAATCTCAGTGTTTAATATAATAAAGTCTATTTTTCGCTAGCAAAATCCAGTGTATACGTCCCTGGATAGACACTTCCTCTGAAAGCCTTTCTTCTGAGGGGTGACTCACAGACTTGACTCACTCTAAGTTGTGTCTTCTGGACAGTAGATTCTAATATATATATATGTAATAAAAGGTCTTGAAAGTGTCTACAAGTAAAATAATACTATTTAAACACAAAATTATTGACTGAACTCTGAACCTAAATATTCATGAAATCTCAATACAGTTGAACAACAATTATTATTGTTGTTACCAGTAAATTGCATCCAGTTCTTTGCAACCCCATCAACTGTAGCCAGCCAGGCTCCTCTGTCCATGACATTTCCCAGGCAAGAATAGTGGAGTGGATTGCCATTTACAGGGATCTTCCCAATGCTGGGACTGAACCTACATCTCCTTCATTGGCAGGAAGATTCTTTACTACTGAGATACTGGGAAAACACTTGAACAACAATTACACATTTTCAAATTGTTAATAATTTAGATGCCTTAGGCATCAGTTTCCATCACGATAGCCTCATAACAAAAATACATCTAATCATGGTTTTCTCTGGATACATACATGCACCACAATATTCATTTCAGAACTCTTTGCAGTAGCCAAGACATGAAGAAACATCGACATTATTCCATCGACAAAGGAATAATGAAAATACGCTTTTGTGCAATGGGATATTATTCAGCCATAAAAAAGAACAAAATAACCATTTGCAGGAACATGGATAGACCTAGAGATTATCATACTAAGTGAAGAAAATCACACAGAGAAAGACAAGAATCATATGATATCACTCATACTGGAATCCGGTTTTAAAAAGTAATATCAATGAACTTATTTACAAAAAATAAACAGACTCACAGATTTGAAAAAAATTATGATTAGCAAAGGGGAAGTTAAGGGTGGGCAGGGATAAATAAGGAGCTTGGGATTAACATAAACAAATTTTTATATATAAGATAGATAACTAGCGAGGACCTTCTGCATAGCACAGGGAACTCTACTCAATCTTCTGTGATAACTATATGGGAAAAGAACCTGAAAAAATGCAAAGACATGTATAACTGAATCATTTTGCTGTACACCTGAAACTAACACAACATTGTAAATCAACTGTACTTTAATAAATTTTTAAAGATAAATAAAATTTAACTCTAAATATATATATGAACTGGGGTCTCCTGCATTGCAGGTGGATTCTTTACCAGCTGAGCTACCAGGGAAGCCTGTATAGACATAGTCCCTATCTAATTTTAAGATTTGTTTTCTTGAGATATTGCTTGTAATAAACAGCTTCACCATAGTTCACCTCAAATTTTTCAATAAAAACATTGTTCTTTTTTTTTTTTTTCAAAATTTCCCCATAGAACTATAAGCAGAATTTCTGACTCAGTGTAAATATGTAGGATTATATTGCTTTCTATAAAAAAATTCTGAAAGTTTCTAGTCTTAAAATGATCATTAAGGCAATACATTGAAACAGATATACTACATTATTTTGTAAAGTAATACTTAATAAACAGTGAGGAGGAAAATGGACTGCTTAAAATGACTTTCTGTCATGTGTCTTTCAGAAGGAACATTTACATAGGCAAAATACTTTTGATAGTAGTTGACTTTTTTAAGTAAAATGAAAAAAACTTCTTTAAATTTACCAGCCTTAAAAAGCATTATCTTCATTGTTTTATAACATTTTTATTAAGTAGAATACATTATTTTTTCAATAAACTGAGTTTTTTCATACTGAACTTCCAGTGATATCTGAAAAACATAATTACAGTTATGTTATCACACATATTAATTTTCATTTTTCAAAATAATGCACACAGTTCCAATAATGTTTCTTATAAATATATGTTTTTTTCTATAATGCATTAATATAATTGGCTAGCAGCTTTTTTAGACTTCGGTTTTTTGATTTTAAAAAGGCAAATATAGCAATTAAGAGCCCAGTAGAAATCCCTCATCAAATTAAAATCAGATGGCAAATTTGGACCATAGCTAATTAACTGTGCTTCTAAGAATTTTTCTGAGAAATGAACTCAATTTAAACTTAAATTAATTAAATGAAAATATATTCTAAAATCTGATAGATCAAAACCTATTAATTTCAGTTTGGCTGGTTCAATCCAGCCAAATTGTGTCTTCTGACTCCATGTACCTCTCACCCATAACAGTTATGCAGTTAGCATGACAAAGGACAAGGATTCTGCACTAAAACGTGTCAGATACCATTAACTTGGTCTAATAAAATTATGTGTAGTGTTGTTATGACTCAAGCATGAATAAAAGTGAAAAAACAAAGTAGTCCTTTTCTTTCTAAAGTGGTCACTAAATGGACATACAGAAAAATGTTTCTACTTTCTCCAAAATTGAAAATTGTTTTTACTTCAAGTATTCACTAAACTGGTCCCTCATACTCATGCTCTGTTGCTCAGCCGTGTCCAACTGTTTGTGATCCTATAAACTAGCCCACCAGGCTTCTCTGACCGTGAGATGTTCCAGGCAAGAATACTGGAGTGGGTTGCCACTCCCTTCTCCAGGGGATCTTCTCAACCCAGGGATCGAAACTGTGCCTCCTATATTTCCTGCATTGGCCTTTAAAGTGGAGATTTCTCCCATCCAAGTACGAACCAGGCCCGACCCTGCTTAGCTTCCGAGATCAGAAGAGATCGGGCGCATTCAGGGTGGTATGACAAAACGGAAATTCTCTACCACTGAGCCACCTTGGAAGCCCAAACTGGCCCCTACAGCAAGTTTATCACAATATATTCAGCAAATATACTGGGTCTATTCTTTTCCCTTTATGTGACGCACACACAGTCACTTTTTGTCTGTTATTTTCCTCTCTGTATACATTTTGTCTCACCACTGTCTGAAAGAAGAGGGGAAAAAAATCCATAACAGCCTATTTTATTCAATTTTTAAAAGCAGTTACTATATGAAAGATTTTAAAAGTTCAGAAGGAACAAAATAGTCATAAAGTGTCAAACACCAGGCTTTTTTACTGACAAACTCAGAGGGAGCTAAAAGACAATTGTAGGCCAATTAGTTAGAAATTTAAACAATTATATATATGCAATTTCACATAAACAACGGTGAGATACAGTAGAAGAATAGTTGTTTTACTTATGCTTCATAATAACCATTATTGGCCAGATAAATATAAGGCAGTAATTTCACAGGACAGTGCTGTTTATGTTTGTTATCTTAGTGAATTTAATACTTATTAACTTGGTTTTGACCTAAAATTATATAACTTCTTAATTATAAGAGTCTTTTTGTAGGATAATTGTACCAATATTTAGAGAAGCCTTGTCAGTTGCTAGAAAGTCATATATTGTAAGTTTCAAGAAAATAGAAGGAGTCATAAGATGCTTAGAAATATAAAATTAAAGTAAGTATGAATGAAAGATTAGAATTGGTAGCTCTTGAAGAGTAAAGGGGAGGGGGTTGCATTTATTTACACTTTTTTAAAAGTCTCTCAGTAGACTAAGTGTGTGTGTGTGTGTGTGTGTGTGTGTGTGTGTGTGTGTGTGTGTGTGAGTTGCTATCTTGTCCTACTCTTTGCGACCCCATGGACAGTAGCCTTGCCAGGCTCCTCAGTCCATGGAATTCTCCAGGCAAGAATACCGGGGTGGATTGCCATTCCGTTTTCCAGGGATATTCCTGCTGCAGGGATCGAAGCAGGGATCCACATTGCAGGCAGATTCTTTACTGTCTGAGCCATCAGGGAAGCCAGAGATTTGAGTAACACTTTTATAGATAGAATTAGCCAGTTTCAGTAATCTAGTATAGTGGTCTCCAGAGCTAAGCTTGAAGAGAAACCTAGTTCTACTGATGTTCAATTTTACTTCACTTTTTCCATTCTTCTTCCTGTATATGTTTCATAATGAATATAATAGTATTCAATAGGTTTTAAGTGAATAACTTAGCATGTTGGAGACATGATCACAAAATCTATACCTATGGGTTAAGCAAACAAATTGATTTTGCTAAAGCACATTTATTGAATAATATATGTTGAATCTTTATTAGGCATTTTATTAGACAATATTATGGACACTAACATATTCTTATCACAGTTTACAATTTAAAGGCCTTGGAATTGTTTTTTTAACATCTGGACTATATTATCACTATTAATAGTATTATGTAAAAATAAGAACCCTCTCATGTACAAGTTTGTTTCCTCCCCCCACCCCACTTTGTGTTTGGGATTGCACCTAATAGCTGTGCTATGCTTAGTTACTCAGTCATGTCTGACTCTGTGACCCCATGGACTGTAGCCCCACCAGGCTCCTCTGTCCATGGGGATTCTTCAGGTAAGAATACTGGATTGGGTGGCCATGCCCTCCTCCAGGAGATCTTCCCAACCCAGGGATCAAACCCCGATCTCCCACATTGCAGGCAGATTCTTTACATCTGAGCCACCAGGGAAGACCCTGAATACTGGAGTGGGTAGCCTATCTCTTCTCCAGGGGTTCTTCCAGACCCAGAAATCAAACTGGGGCTGTTTATTTACAAAAAATAAACAGACTCACAGATTTGAAAAAAAATTATAGTTAGCAAAGGGGAAGTAAGGGTGGGGGAGGGATAAATAAGGAGCTTGGGATTAACATAAACAAACTTTTATATATAAGATAGATAACTAGCAAGGACCTTCTGTATAGCACATTGAACTCTACTCAATCTTCTGTAATAACTATATGGGAAAAGAACCTGAAAAAAATGTAAAGACATGTATAATCGAATCATTTTACTGTACACCTGAAACTAACGCAACATTGTAAATCAACTATACTTTAATAATTTTTAAAGATAAATGGATAAATAAAATTTAACTCTAAATATATATATGAACTAGGGTCTCCTGTATTGCAGATGGATTCTTTACCAGCTGAGCTACCAGGAAAGTCACATTGCACCAAACAGTCTTAGTTAAAAGTCACATGAATGAAGTTTTCTATGCAACAAAACAAATTTTATTCCCATGATCTAGCATGAGAAAATTTAAAAGAGTAATCATTGCTCAGGATATTACATACACAAAAAGCCATGAGCAAAATAACTACAGTTGTGTGAGTCAGTATGTAACATTATGTCAGCATATGCAACAATGCTGTTTTGATTTGGCATACTAGATGTTTTAAAATTAGCAATGTGGAAAACCCTACAACTTTAAAACTTCCTAAATTCTGGCAATCTTGAATTTAAAGGCAGGTTATACAAACATATAGTGTTTGTATAACTAACACATCTTTTATGATAATTTTGAAATAGATGTTCAAACTATAGTGTTTACCTATGTTGACTTTCTGGCTCTCTTGATGGAGAAATTATAAATTTACAATCCTTGTTGTATGACAGTATTTCAGCATGTGAAATTTCTATTTTTGCTGTTAGAGGAATACAAAGTGTAATTCTTGAACAATTTACCTAGAGATATACTTTTTTTTACTTTCAATTCATCAGGCTAAATTTCCTCTAATACCAGCAGAATTCTAGCACACAGAAGAGACACTATAAGTGCATAATAATTCATGCTCTATTGCCAATTTCATACCAGATACTGAAAACAAAGCAAATAAAATCACATGAAACCAAACTTAAGAACCCATAATTTAGTGCCAACTACTGCAGGTTGGGTTTATACAGTTGCAAAATTAAGACTAGGTATGATTTTCATAGTTTGTGTAAGAATTCTTTCTGTGAAAGTGGCAAAGGTCTGAGACAAGGGGGTCTGTATGAAAACCAAGGTGATATAAGTCAAATTCTGGTGACATCATGTTACTGATCTGGTAAGCATAAGAGTCCAAATCTCCATTTTAAAGGCTGAAGAAAAATACATTTGATTTCTTTTCTTTAAAGGAAAATTGAATAAAAATACTATGAATAATTTATACCCATTTTAAACCTGTTTCATCTTTCTTTCAATAGTCTAAATGGATGAAAAGATCATAAGCACTTTGCCCAAGAAAATATAAATCCATAAAAATTCTTTGAATGATTTCAATCAGACACATTACTTATTTTAATCATAATGTGGTTATTATGACTAAAGTAGAAAAATATTAACAAATATAATGTTATATAATACTACTATAAATATATTCTTAAAGGCAAAGATATTTATAGTCTGGAGGGAAAAATAATTTTTCTAAATTTTCCTAAACTTGTTTGTGCTTTGCTGTGACCAAAGCCCGTCAATATAAAATGGTTTAATCACATACTAAGAGCAAAAATGGGTGATTCTGAAGCCTAGGAAATAAGCACTGAGATAAATATCTGGAGACAAATTGATAAACACTAGTGTCCACAAGGGATTATCTAAAAAATTTGTTCAAGAAAAACAAATAAGCAAAAAGTCCTGCAATTTGACATATATTAACAACAGTGAGGTTCAAAAATATTAAAATATTGAAAAACATTCATCTTTGAATTGTGGGAATGTTGTACATCTTTATATGTCTACTTGGGCCTCTTCTCTTTAGAAAGTCCTTATATATAATGCAGTGGATTTGCATAGGTAGATAGACTATCTTTTCTGGTGTGCACAGTGTATTTTATGATTTATTATTTTATAATCAAGTATAGCCAAGAGATATGAGCTCCAATTCTGTCTGAATGAGTGACCGAACCTAGTAGACCTCTTGTCTCTTCTGAGTTACAGTGTTTGGTCTGCACTTGAGGAGCTGTAAAATTCTAGCCTTATCTCCACATCAGGGAGAGTGGTGGTGACAGAATTTAGAGCTAGATTTGCTCTTTTGGGGAAGAAATCAGTGTAATGTTTTGAGGAAGTCATGGCAGACAAAGCTCTATGTTAAGTCATAACAGAACTCCTTGTGGAGGGGCGTAGTGGGCAGTGAGATTTGACAGCTGGGTTGTCAGAGCCAGGAGACAGAACACAGAGAAGGAACTTGGCGTAGAGGATGGTAGAAGGGAGGAGGTGCACACTCTAAGCCAAGGAAATATTCAGCTGACATAAGGGATCGGTGAATAATAACAGGACCCAAGCCACTATTCGCTGCTACTGGGAAGAGAATAGGAAGTAAAATAGTATAGCCAGGACCACTGGTGAAGCTGAAATCAATATTTGACTCTAAAATATACACTGATGGCTGATTGCTGTTGATGTTTGACAGAAAACAACAAAATTCTGTAAAGCAATTATCCTTCAATTTAAAAATTTAATTAATTAAAAAATAAAATACATTCACTGCACAATGGCAAACGAAAATAAAATTTTCAGAAATTCATTCATCTGATTTTCTGATGTAACTCTAAGGATATAAAAAATTAACTATGTAATTTGTGATATTTCAGATAAAGCAAAAAACCAGATATGTTCTCTTTGGGGAAGAGCATATAAGACAATCTTTGGGTGAAAGATTTGAATTTACCTTACCTTAAACATACACTTGCCTGGAGAACTCTATAGACAGAGGTCACAAAGAGTTGGACACAACAGCAAAGACACTACTAAGTGACTAACAGTTTCACTTCCCCCCACCCCCAAACATCCACTATAATGTTGCTGAGCAGAGTTAACAATATTTTATGATTAAATCATTTAACACAATGATCAGCACATTCTAAATGCTTTTAAAATGTTTTAAATATTGTTCTCCAAAATAATCTATTAAACTGAAACTCTTACTTTATTTTAAAAATAAAGTTAAAGATGCTGGACTAGGTGCAGTAGGAATTAAAGATGACTAAGTCTCTGCCATCCAAGAGTTGACAAGTTTTTGGTCAAAATTTTGCAACTGAAGTCTTGCTATGGCATGAATTTATTATTTAGCCTCTATGGAATCAAGAGCCAGGAGAGAGCTTCAGCATTCAAAAAGTCAAAAGGGAAATTTTTATAAGTTCTTTTCCTACTAAGGATCATTTGCTTTCAAGCAACTTGTTTGCAGCTAGCAATGACTGTCTTCTCTAAACTTTTATTTTATTTTCTAATCAAAATGAAATAATTGATGAATCCCACTACCAGCAATGTTAGGCTTGATTCTCCTGTACCAACCATCTAATAAGAACAATTAGAAAGCTTAGATTAAAAAATAAAAAGTATATGTGAAGTTATTAGAGATCTGCAGAGATAGCAAAGATTTGAGGAACTAAGTTTCAAGAGAGAAGAAAACCACAGAAAGGTGAGCTCAACATTTGATATCAAAGAATTCAAAAAAGCAGAAGAATAAAACTTATGATGAGACAAATCAATACATAAATCAGAACTGACACTGATACTAGACTTTGAAGACAAGGACATTAAAATTATTACCATGTGTCCCATGATCAAAAAGTTAAGTAGAGACATATACAGTGTTAAAAAAAATTAAAAATTAAATCAAGACTCTAGAAATGAAAACTGGAGTTTCTGAGATGAAAAATACACTAAATCTCTGTATTAAATCACTATTTCAATAAATATAGTAAATACTAATATTAAATCATTTATTAACATCTCAGCTTTCACTCTTGAAGTGAAACTAAAAAAAGAAGATCAAATGTAACTGTAAGTAATCAGAAATAGGATGAATATAAATTACATTGATGAAATATTTAGAAAGTCTAATAAGAGAGAGTGCCAAAGAATTGATGCCTTTGAACTGTGGTGTTGGAGAAGACTCTTGAGAGCCCCTTGGACTGCAAGGAGATCCAACAAGTCCATCCTAAAGGAAATCAGTCCTGAATGTTCATTGAAAGGACTGAGGCTGAAGCTGAAGCACCAATATTTTAGCCACCTGATGTAAAGAGCCGACTTATTGGAAAAGACTCTGATGCTGGGAGAGATTGAAGGCAAAAGGAGAAGGGGCAACAGAGGATGAGATAGTTGGATGGCATCATTAACTCAATGGACATGAATTTGAGCAAGTTCTGGGAGTTGGTGATGAGCAGGGAGGCCTAGCATGCTACAGTACATAGGGTTGCAAAGAGTCAGACACGGCTAAGCAACTGAACTGAATAAGAGAAAAATCAAAACCAAAATATAGCATTTTGAGACTAATACAGTTGATAAACCTCTGGCTAGACCAAGAAAACAAAGAGACAAGATGCAAATTACCAATATTATTAATGACAAAAGTTGTATCTCTACAGATAGATGTATGTTAAAAGAAAAATAAATAACTGTCATTAAAAACAACTTTATTATGTCAAAAGCTTAGAACTTAGATGAAAGGGAAATTTTGCTGAAAGGCACTTGTGTAGCTTTCTGTGTATTAAATTGAATTATTTGCTAAAACATTTGTTAAGCAATCAATTCCAAATAACTTCAGGTCCGTGCAATTTTCCTCATGAAACACAGTTAAAAATAAAAAAATGAAATAATTGCAAAATTTTTCTTGAAGAGAAGGAAATGCTTCCTAATTTATTCTATGAGTATAGCATTATTCTTATTCCAAAGCTAAAAACATCACAAGTAACAAAAACTACAGACAGCTGTCCTCCATGAACACTGCACAAATAACAAAAATTACAGACAGCTAACCTCCATAAACACTGATGCAAATACTCTTAAAATTTTGGCAAAAAAATGTTTTAAATTATTTTATTTCAATGTAAAGGAGGTTTCATTATAGGAATACCAATTTAGTTTAACATTTAAAAATAAATTTATATAATCTATTGCATTAACCAGATTAAAAATATAAAACTAATGAACATTTTATAAGATACAGAAAAAAATGAGTTAACAAAAGTTAACATCCATTTCTTTTGGAAATGGTGAAGTAGGAATTGAAATAGGTATCCTTAGGTAAACTCATCCAAAAACATATAGCTAACCCTCTAGTCAAGACTATGGTTTTTCCTGTGGTCATGTATGGATGTGAGAGTTGGACTGTGAAGAAGGCTGAGAACCGAAGAATTGATGCTTTTGAACTGTGGTATTGGAGAAGGCTCCTGAGAGTCCCTTGGACTGCCAGGAGATCCAACCAATCCATTCTGAAGGAGATCAGCCCTGGGATTTCTTTGGAAGGAATGATGCTAAAGCTGAAACTCCAGTACTTTGGCCACCTCATGAGAAGAGTTGACTCATTGGAAAAGACTCTGATGCTGGGAGGGATTGGGGGCAGGAGGAGAAGGGGAGGACAGAGGATGAGATGGCTGGATGGCATCACGGACTTGATGGACATGAGTGTGAGTAAACTCCGGGAGATGGTGATGGACAGGGAGGCCTGGTGTGCTACGATTCATGGGGTCGCAAAGAGTCAGACATGACTGAGCAACTGAACTGAACTGAACTGAACTTCATATTTAATAGTAAAAGATAGAATGCTTTTCCAATTTTAGGAAAAAGTCTAAGACATCTATTCTCACCATTTGTCTTCAACATTTCACTAAAGGTCTTTGACAGTATAATATGCAGGGAAAAGGATGTATTCAAAGTTGTGAAAATTAACAAAGAGAAATTTCACTAAAATGGATTGAAACAGGAACTCTCATGAAGTGCCACTCAGTGTCAATCATAGTACGAATTGTCAATTATAGACCCTAACAGAAGAACTATCAATAGGGGAAAAAAATAATCATCAATTATAGGCCCCAATAAGACAATATGTACTTTGCATCTTCTACAAGAAATTACAAGTTACTCCAGTAACTCAACCAATGAAAAACTGTCATCATCCTGAACCCTCACTTTCCTCTGATGGATTTTTGTTCAAAACAACCCATTCTAACCTCCTATTCTTTATAAATTAATGTTTTTTTCCAATGTTTGTTTGACTTGACTATGACTTTTCCCATAGCTTGCTTGTCCTGAATTGCCATTCCTCTGCTATTCCTGAATAAATTCCATTTTTTGCTGGTAAAATAACTGACTGTATTATTTTTAAAGTCAATAAAGTTTAAAAGGAAAGAAGCAAAACAATTTAATAACAATATGGTCATCTATGTAAATGCAATTCAAGGACAAAAAAAAAAAAAAAAAGAAGCAACTCACACCTTTCTGGAATGTATAAGAAAGTATATCAAGTATACAAACCAATATTTATAAAATCTAGTGTATTTTATATATTAGCAAAAATCAAAATTGAGATTTTTAAAAATATTAAATACTTATATACTTAGAAATAAATCTGATTAAGTTTCAACACAATTCAATCAGATTTATGAAGAACTTTTTGGTTGACATTAGCAAGTTGTTTCTAAAATATATAAAATATATAGAGGACTCCAAAGAATTTAAGATAGTTACAACAATTTAAAAAAAAGAATAAAGTCAAAGCACTAAAATTATCCTATGTCAAGAATTATTATAAAACCTCCGTAATCAAGACTTTGTGATACTGGCATAAAGACATATTAATAGACTAAGCAAAATACACACATAATCAAACGTTTGACAAGGCTACAAAGGGAACTGAGTGAAGAAAGGATCATCTTTACCAAAACACAGTGCTAGAACAAGTGGTTCTTCATCGTGTGTGTTAAGTCACTTCAGTCATGTCCGACTCTGTGACCCTATGGACTGTACCCTCCAGGCTCCTCTGTCCTTGGGATTCTCCAGACAAGAATACTGAGTTGATTCATTAGGAAACAAAAATAAAAACAAATTGTCATGTCAAAAATTGATTAAAATATATAGTAGGTTGAAAGGTAAAAAATCTAAAACTATAAAATTTCTAAATGAAAATATATGAGAAATATTGTTATCTCCTTAGTTTTGGCAAAGATATTTCAGATGTGACGCCAAAAGCATAATACATAAAAAGAAATACACTAGACTTCACCAAAATTATAGACTTCTTCATTTCAAAAGGCTACCGTCTACAATTTTTTGTGTGGCTTTGAGGAGAAGAAAGGATAGAAGATAAAAAGACTATTAGGTAACAAAAGCATACCACAAGAAAATGACTTAGAAACAGATTTTTAAAAACTGTACACCATGTTTTCCAAGAAAAAGATAAAAAACAAATGAATTAAATGGTTTGAATCAAACTATTTGATAGCAAAAATCAGAATTAGAAAAATTCAGAGATAAGATATGAGGACTTAGAAAATGATTATATATTAGAGGGGAAAAAATAGTATCAGCAATGAAGACTAAACTAACAGAAACCAAGAGTAAATAAGCAAAACTGATAACACTTTAAAATTAATTAAAAATGAAAAAGAAGATTCTAAAATTTATGAGAAATGGAGAAAAAGATAAAGTGTTTGAGGGAAAGTGACTAATACTGAAGATAAACCAAGAAGATCCAACAGCAGATAGCAGAATTTCTTAAACAAGAAAATCAAAGCAAGGAAAGGGAGCAAATAATAAAATTGTATTTCATGGAAAGTATTCTAACATGCAGAAACAAACATGAATTGATTTAATGCATTATATCACTAAGACAAAGTGATCCACAGAGACCAACACCAAAATCTTGTATGAAATTACTATAATGTAGAGAAAAATCAAATATTCTTTTGATGTTTATTAAAAAATACCAAATGTTTTATAAGACAAGAAATTGATTAGTGTCAGTAATTTTGACATCTTAAGTCAGAAAAAGATAAAACATATTTAAAACATCAAGGATTTAAAATGTGGACTAAAGACTATTTCTAAACAAGCAAACTTTCAAATATACTTAAAAAAATATTCTTATCAACAAACAACAATGTAAGAAAAACTCTTGATATAAGTCTTTCTTGAAGATTCATCCACTAGAGGATAAACAAGCATTCAAAATTACTAAAGATATTAAACTAAATACAAACTGTGTGATAAATATGTAATTAATTGTATAATTAAGGCTAAATCAAGGCTAAAGATGAGAATATTATATATGATAGTTATATGCTCTGACATCATAGATATAGTGCACCTATTAAAACATAGGAGAAAATGGACAGCATGAATATAATAAGTATAGTAATTGTATTTGTGGTAGTATAATATTATTAGTCTTAGACTGTTGCCTGTGTAAAACAGCTAATAATAGAATGCCCTAGTGCTACTCTTATATATATTACCAAGATTCACAGTGTGAAAGGAAGATGATATTGTTATAATATAAAAGATGTTATATAATCTTTTTAGTCTTGAACAGGAAATATCTATATGAACCCATGATGATTATATATACATACATATATTTATGTATATATATAATGTATCATCTTTTATATCTAAATGTTATTTATTTCTAAGTATAATTGTTTTATATATATATATATATATATATATATGTATAGTCACTCCATCTAGAAACATTAGGCAACTGAGGAGTAATGATCATTCTTTGTACCTGGAGTTTTCTTTTAAAATACTGTTGTTCACTCAATCACATACAAAAACAGAGTTCTTTGGGGAAACATCTGATTTTAGGTATTAACAGTTCTGAGAGTATAACATCTTGTTATACCAAAGAGAAAGAAAGAAATTACTACTATAATCATTTCACAATGAATCCACCTATGAAGAGAGAGAAGCCAATGAACCTCAAAAAAGATATTAATTACACAGATCAAAACACATCAAATAAATCCACAAATTCAAAATATTATGACACAAAGACTGATGGATAAACTCGTTTGAAGTTTTGTCTAACCTTCATGTCTCCCTTTATAAGCTGAGAAGGATTAAAGACTAGGATTGCCAATAAGAGCACATGTGTTATCTTCACGTTCTTAATCTTTACACAGCATTATGACCACAGCATAGTCCGGTTTCTTACATGACAAACATCATATGGTATACATTGCTGTAATGTGAAAATAAATTGTATAGCTGGTAAATTCTCTTAGATCACTGGTGCATTCAGTATACTTTATATGTGTTATATTGCTACAGGTAACCTTTGCTACACTGTCCATAATCAAATACCAAAAGTCTTTGTCTGTTGTTCTTCCAGTCATCTTGATGTCTTTCTGGCTTTTTCAGTTTCAGCTCATTACCCAATGTCAAAGCCAATACCATAAGTTTCAGGTTTATGTTATAGCAGCCTTTCATGTTCAGGTATAGAATAATTTTTTCTCTTTCATTTCAGAGACATAAAATAAAAACTATCTTATTATACAGTTGCAGTGGGACAGAATCTTGGGACAGGGCAAGGAGGGCAATGGGAGGGGAAAGCTTCACTCTGCTTTATGAAGATCAGCTTTAGTTTTGAAAGACTAGAAGACTATGCGTGATTGATATCTTGGAACTAGAAGAATCATGTGAAGGTTGATTCACTAGTATGTCTAGTGCCTTGGTGGGGAAGACAGATTAGAACTGCTGACCATATATAGCATAGGGAGTCCAGCCTGGTGCTCTGTGATGATTTAAAGAGGTGAGATGCGGGAGGGGAGGGAGTCTCAAGAGGGAGGTGATATATGTATAATTATGGCTGATTTGCATTATTGTATGGCAGAAATCAACACAGCATTGTAAAACAATTTTCCCCGAATTAAAAAAAAAAAAATAACAGCTGATCGGAGCACCTGCAATGGCCTCTCTAAGTGGTCTTACTTTCTGACAACATAGTGACTTCGAGATACTTAATTTTACTTCTTAGGTGGTGCACCACCCAGCACTCCAAAATGAAGTGTTCCAGTGAACAGGGCAGAAATGTATGCATTTTCTGCCTTAACTTTGTAAGTTATATAGTATATTCACAACATTGTTTTGGTTATAAGGAAATCACAAGTCCACCATGTTCAAGGGAAGAGACATAGACCCCACTTTTCACTGAAAAAAACATGATGGTCACATTGTAAATGATCGTGTAGGATGGGGGGTATTGTGTGGCTATCTTTGAAAAACACAACCTGTCACAGGAAGCACACATATCTCTGGTCTCCTGAAGAGAGAAGCCCCATTACGTATAGTTCATGCTCTGTGTTTACCAAAACTGATCAAAATCTGTCTTGTCAAACATATCTCTTCATATTTCAATAGACTGAAAATGTATAGACTACCTGACCAGAAAAGTCAAATTAGAAATCAAAAACAGATTAAAATTCCAAGAATTTAGAAATTTAAAACATACTACTCATCAAGATTATTAGACATTACTTTAATGGTAGTGAAGATGCATATGTGTGTGTGCTAAGTCGCTCCAGTCACGACTCTTTGTGACCATATGGACTGCAGACCACCAGGCTCTTCTGTCCAGGGGATTCTCCAGGGAAGAATCCTGGAGAGGGTTACCATGTTCTCCCCCAAGTGGATCTTCCTGACACAGGGATCAAACCCACATTCCCAGTGTCTCCTGCATTGTGGGTGGATTCTTTACCACTGAGCCACCAAGGAAGCCCCATAATGAAGGTATGTCATGTCAAAAATACAAAAGGCAGTTCTTATAAGGAAATATTTGTATACTAGAAATATTCATATGCTAGAAAATACTCCAGATTTTTCTAGATACTGGCAAACAAACTCCAAAATGTACATGGAAATGCAAAATACCTAGAATTTAGAGTAGGAAAGGAAATCTTCAAAAGAACAAAAGTAGAGGATTTGTTAACCATAAAATTTCTTTCCAAACTGCAGCAATTTGTACAGTATGGTGTTTGTATGAAGATAAATATTTCAATGGCAGGGAATTACAGATTCCAGAAACAGACCCACATGAATATTGTAACCTGATTTATGACAAAGCCACCTCCACAATTCAGTGGGGAAAATGATTGTCTTTTCAATAAATGGTGGTAGGTCAATTGAATATCCATATGGAAAAAAATGGACCCTGACCCTATACAAACCATACACAAAAATTAATTCCAGATGTATTATAGAAATAAATGCAAAATCTAAAATAATAAAGCTTTAAAAGAAAACATAGGAGGAAATTTTCATGAACTTAGAGTTAATATTAAACAGTATAACATCACTAACAATAAAATTTTTAATGTGCTTTATGAATATTTAGAACTTATTTTCATCAAATACACAATAAGAGGGGAAAATTAAGTCACAGAGTTAGTAAAGATATTTGCGATACATATATTCAACTAATGATTTATTTCAGATTATGTAATAGGTCTTACAAATCAAAACTAAAAGTATAAAAAAGAACAAAATGTGGAAAATGTCACTAACGTGCACTTTACAAAAGATATACAAATGGTAATAATCACATGAAAAGTTGCTTAAAATATTAGTTATCAAGGAAATAGAAGCACAACCACAATGTAATATTATGACAATCTTATGAGAATTGCAACAGGATTTCAAATATCATGGAGGATGTGGAGCAATTGAAACCCTCAGAAATTTCTAGTAAGAAAGTAAGTTGGTAATCCACATCGGAAAATGGTGTGGAGAGTATCTACTGTAGCTAAAAATGTATTACCTTGTGATCTAGTAATTTCACAAGGAATAGCCTGAAGAGAAATAAGTGCATGTGTTCATTCTATAGAAATAATAACAAAAAAACTAGAAATAATTCAAATACACTTGAGGTGTACAATGGATAAATAAGTAATGGAGTATTCATATAATAGATATTTAAGAGCAATGGAGTGGGGAGGAAGAACTGAAGCTACATGCAGGACAATCATGAATCTTATAATATTTAGGAAAAGAGGCTAGACATGAAAAAGATATATTGATATACATGAAATTACAGAACATGAATGTAGAATAATTGAACTCAGAACTGTGTTCCTAGGGATGGTAAGTAATAACAGCCTTCTGAGATTGGAACCATTATGTGTCTTGATTTGGGTGGTGGTTAATGAAGCGTATACACTTTAAATGAGCTGTACTCTAAGCATTTGTTCACTTTATAAATAGACACATATACTAGAAAACTTTGCATGTGTTTGTTAAGAAAAGTATACTAGAATGTTCAAAGCAGCCTTAAATATTTATCAATAGAAAAATAACTAAATTGTCACCTTTTTACATGTGCCATGAATACAAAAATAAAGAAATTAGAGTTTTGCATAACGAAAATTATAATTATGGGCTCCAAGGATGCAAGTGTGAGGGTTGTAGAAGAATACTTGTACTATGATACACTTGTGGTACCACTTACTTTATAAAAATTAGAACCGTGCAATACACAATTACATACTCATATAGGAAAATTATAAAGCAATAAATAGTGATGAGATCAGATCAACATTTTGGAAAAGCCATTTTGTAGAAATTTAGATTATGGCTGGATAAGAGATATTACCAGAAGATAACAGGGGGAGAGGTATTGATTAAGAGGCTATTCCACTGGAAAAAGTTGATGAGAAGGAGATTAATAAGAACATATTCAATGGAAATGGAAAAAGAGGAAAGACATAAAATATTTCAACAGGAGATCAATAGGATCTGTTAATCCATTTGAAATGGGAGGCAAGAAAAGAGGTAATGTAGATTTATGAAATATATATGCTTTATATGCCCAGCCATTATGCCAGGTGTTTTACATAAGCTGTGACTTTTACTCCTGATAATAGCCTTGTGTGATGCACTTATTTATTTCTATTTTACAAATGGGAAAAAAAAAAAAAGTGATTCTCTTGCAGGTTACTTAATTTGCCCAAGGTCAAATGGCAAGGAAGTGGAGATACCCTATTTGAAGCCAGGTGTGTTTGATTCAAAAGTCATGCTCTTTTCATTTCAAAATGAATCCTAATTCATCACATAGCATTTGAACATTGTTGCCTTGTCAAATTGTGATGCCATTAATTGAAACAAGGAATTCAAAAAAGTAGCTTGTTCTATAATACACAGAAGGGGAATCTGATTATTAGATACATTTTAATTTTTTAAAATGAATGTAAGTTAAAAATAAGTCTAGATCTGTGCTGTCTAATACTGTACAGTAGTCCCTGGTCACATGTGGTTTTTTAAATTTAGATTAATTAAAATTAAGGAAAATTAAAATTTCAGCTCTTCTGTCACAGTAGCCACATTGCAAACATTTTGCAAGTTACATGTGGATAATGGCTGCCATACTGAATGACAGAATTGTACATTTTCATTATAGCAGAAAAATGTATTGAATAATTCTGGGATCTGAGATGGCTGGATGGCATCACCGACTCAATTGTCGTGAGTTTGAGTGAACTCTGGGAGATGGTGATGGACAGGGAGGCCTGGCAAAAAGAGTCTGACACGACTGAGCGACTGAACTGAACTGAACTGAACTGATAGTGCTCAAAGAGTTTGGATCCAGCAGTCATCATTATGTTAGATTAGAATATATCACTATGAACACAATGATTATAATAATATTTCCCATATATTAATTAACGCTCTTGTGTGCTCAACGGCTCAATCATGTTCTACCCTTTGCAACCCCATGGACTGTAACCCAGCAGGCTCCTCTGTCCTATAGTAATTCTCCAGGCAAGAATACTGGAGTAGACTTGGCATGCGTCAATAATTTTGCATACACTATATTATTTGATCTTCACTGCAACTCTTTGAACTCAACACACAAATCATTATCTGTGGAGAATGTGAGAGAGACATAAGGTAACACATGCTTTTAAGAAAAGAATTTAGAAAGAATAGACCATATGATCCATTTAAATAAATAGCTAAAAGAGAATATTGAGTTTCCCTAGTGGATCAGTGGTATAAAACCCACCTACCAATGCAGGAGATGTGGGTTTGAACCCTGGGTTGGGAAGATCATCTGAATAAGGAAATAGAAACCCAGTCCAGTATTTTTGTCTGGAGAATTCCATAGACAGATAAGCCTGGCAGACTAGAGTCTATGGCGTAAAAAATGAGTTGGACACTACTTTGCGACTAAAAAAAACAATAAAAAAAGAGAATATTATAGATAAAGCTAAAGGAAAAGTTGTTTTTTTTCCAGGAGGACTGTTCCTCAAAGTCAAATATTGTACAGATATTAAGTATTCAAGTAGGCTCTAGATAGAGAAGTTGTTGGATTTGACATTGAGGAATCTCTATTGATGTAGAGAAGGTATTTCAGTAGAAACTTGAGTGAGCTTATAGGTCAAGAAGTTTTCCTTTGAGTATGAAAGAGGAATGGCTAAAGTAAAGAAAAGGTTGGAAGACAGTTGTTGTGTTTCTTTGTTGGTGGTGGTGGTGTTTTTTAACGCATGGAAATCATAGAACATAGTTGAAGTTGGAAAGACACAAAGTTAGTGGACAATGAGAGAATTAACTATTCAAGAAAGAAGTGATAATTAATGATATAAGACCTTGGGGGAAGTAAAAGCTGCAACAAGGGACCAGCTGGGTTTAGAACAGAATGTATCTGTCTTCCCATAAGAAAGAAGGGAAAATGATAGATGAAAGTGCGAGTTCATTGAAAAGGAAAATGGTTTCCTTTTTATGAATATTATTTTCACACACACAAAAAGTCTTTATTCAAAGTTTAGGAACTGTCTTTCCATTTCATAATCTCCTCTGAGAAATCTTCCCTGTTATCTCCCAAACAACATTCACACTTCTCCTGGTTATTTCTATGGCATTCCGATATGTCCAGTTGTATGGATAACACCCCAGTGACCCTCAATATGCCCAGCAATGTCTTATTTTAATGAGGGAATGAATGAGTTCTCATGGGGATGGAATGACCATCATTATTGTTGTCACTGCCATTAGGGTAAAGCAGAGTTAGAGATTAATAATTAATACATTAAGTCTATTTAACCTTCCTAGATGTTGTTGTTCAAAGTAGATGTGAAAAAGAGAAAATATGGATTATGAATTGGAAATTTTCAAAGGACGAAATTCATTTCTATGTCACTTGATCATTCAGAATGAACATTTAGATAATTTTGTGTTTTGGCCTAAAAACACACATATGCATGCACAGACACTGTGTCATTATGAAATGAGATTTGATGTTTGGATTCATAATGCTGAGTCAATTTTCTAGTGGATAAAGAATAACAAAGAAATGTGAGTATATGTAATTATCATATGAAAACCTTACCTTAAGGACATAGAGCCCCATAGTATCTCAGAGAAAAAATGATTAGAAATTATGTTACATCATTTTATTTCATAAATGAGGCATAAGATGTAGAGAAGTTTGTAACCTGTTGAAGAATCATCATACAGATAGTGGTTAATTTTTAAGCCTAGGTCACTGTGTGACATATTTAAGCAGAGTTCCAACATAACATAAGGAAATATAAAAGCTGTCTTCTGGAACAGGAATTTGCTGGACAATTTATTTTGTGATTGTTGATAATAAGTATTATATTTTATTCTTCTACTGTGGTCAAAATATGCACTAACTAAAGATGAATAATCTATTTTTCTCAGAATATTTCTTTATTTAATTGAAATTCTTTTTTTCCAATAAAGCATGATATATTTAGACCAGAGGACAAGATGGCGGAGGAGTAGGTGGACATGGAGTACATCTCTCTTCAGGGATACATCAGGAATACACCTTCAGACAGAGAAGTGCATGCAGAAACTTTTAAGGCTGAGAGTGAAACAGCTGATCTGTGGCAGCCTAAATGGAATGAGAACCAGACCTTCCTTGCCAAAGCCATACATATGCCACACTGGAACGTGGGTCTCCTGGAAGGGGCAGCAGCTGGGAGCTGAAGTTTAGGGATCATGGAGCAAACCCACCGTGAGGGCTGCTGTCGATTGTACAGAGAGGGATCGAGGGGATGTGAGGGAGGAGATCGTGATGGGAAATGCCTACGGAGGAAAGCCAGGCAGCCATACTGCAAGCCGTAAAGCAAGGCAATACTGATGAGTCACATGTAGAGGGTGGAGACATCACCAAGCCTCTCTCTCCCCAAAGGGCAGCATTTCAGCTGAACAATAGAGAAGCTGGTCTGTCAAATGCCTGACTGCCTGAGGCACTGAACTACAGAGTAGGACCCTGCCCAGGGTACTCCTTTCAGTGACTGATGAGCTGCTACAGAGCAGGACCCCAGCCAAAGGGGCCCCTCTACCTGCCTGACATGCTGAACAATAGAGAAGGGCCCCAGGCAAGGGATCCCTTTGAGAGCTTGACTAGGTGGAGCTATGGAGAAAGATTGGTCAAAGAGACTTCTGATTGCCAGCTACAAGAGGCTTGAAAAAAAACTCATAGGGACATTAACTCCTGCGACAGAGGCAGTCTGTATCCCTGAACACTTGGCACCACCAGAGTCCCCGCAAGCCAAGCAGCTGCACTGCCTTCATGCTCAACTCTCACCGGGGCAGAGCTGTCACAGGAGAAAAAAAAAAAAGCCTTGTGTTTATGTGTGCAAGGTCACTTCAGTCCTGTCCGACCCTGCAACTTTGTAGATGGTGGCCTGCTAGGCTTCTCTGCCAGAGAGGGGGTTCTGTAGGCAAGAATATTGGCGCGTATTGGCTAATACTGGTTGCTATACCCTTCTAGAGCACTATATTTCCTGCTGCCCTAGCCGCCAACCCCTCTGAGTAGCTGACGCTGCCAGAACCCCTGCGACCCAAGCAGCTGCACCACCTCTACACCTGGCCCTCACAGGGGCAACCCCAAGCCCTCCAGGGCAGCCTCAACAGCTAAGCCCCAGTGAACGACCTACATGTAGAGGTGGAAATAAAACCACAATAGAAACCCAGGGACAGTGTGGTTAAGCAAAAAGACCCAAAACTTTCTCACCAGCTGTACAAGCTGCAGATTAAATCCACCCAATCAACTAAGCAGACTCTGTGCCTATGGAATATGTAAAAGGTCATTGAGAGCTCCCACAAAAGAAAACACACCAATTCTGATAACTGTGGACATTGGAGGCAAGAACACCCAGGAGCAGAACCAGATTAGAATCTGACCTGCCCCCATGGCAGGTCCACAGATCAGTACAGTGCTGGAGGGCATCCCAGGGAGGTAAGGTGGATTCCCAGTCACAGTCTCTGACAGTGGTGACTCAAGAAAAACAATTATTCTTATATTTTGACTTGCTGTAGATTCTTTCGGATTTTTTTTCTTTCTTTTTCCCCCTCTGTTGTAACTGTTGATTTTATTGGTACTAAGAATTCCAATTAAGCTGCTGAGGTTGTTTTCTATTTTTTCTTTTTCTTCAGTCACATTTCTTTATTGCTATCACAGACCTCTGCCTCTACATTTGGGCTTTTGCAGGTCTGTGTTTTCCTCTTTACTTTTTCTTTTATATATTTTTTAATTTTAATTTTTTTAATCTATTACTATTTTTTCTACATTTATTCCTTTGTTTGCTTTTCCCACTGTTCTTTTCCTCTTCCAGTTAATCTTTAATGTATATAAATCTTCTTTATCTACCTCTATTTAACTTTCATATCTATACTTTCTTTCTTTTCTTTCTTTCCTTTCCTCTCAACATATTTGTTAGTTTTATTTTCATTGCTTTATTTGACACTTGGCATCTTGCTTTATTTTTGTTTTCCAGTCTGTGCTTAAATTAGTTTTGTTCATAACTGGCAAATATAATTTTTTATTTCCTTTGCTCACCTGATCAATCTACTGTACTTTATTTTTGTTGGACTATTTTCACTTTGCTCATGGATGTATATGTATATGTGTATATTCCATTATTTTAATTATTATTTGCCTGATTTTGCAGCTGCCATTTGTCTGGGGTTCATCTTTGGTTTCTCATTTTTGGATATTTGTTTTACTCTCCCTTAATGCCATAACAAACTGCGTGTGGAATTTTCGTTCCTGACCAGAGATCAAACCCTGAACCTTTGGAGTGGGAGTACTGACTCGAACATCCTAGATTACCAGAGAACTAACCCAAGGGGTTATCAAATAGTGAGAACTCACACAGAGGAAATCACTCGAATACAAAACCCAGAATCACCCAACCACCCGTAGCACCCTGGGCAGAACACCTCATCTAAGCAACAAACAAAGCAAAAATATAAACTCAATCATCAGCAGACAGGAGTACCACCTCACTCAGCCTTGCCCATCAGAGGAAAAACTAACAAACAAACAAAAACTCAGCACAAAGCTCACCCTATACTAAGCTCACATAAACCATGGGACCAACGTTAGGAGGGCAGAAACCAACAGGAAGAAAGAATTCAACTTTCTTCAAGGAAAGAATTCAACTTTACCTGAAGCCTGGAAAAAGGATACAAACAAAATAAAAAAGTGAAAAATACCGCACAAATGAATGAACAAACTAGAAACAAAGAAGTTCGAATAAATGAAGAGGAAATAGGAAAATTAACTGAAAAAGAATTCAGAATAGCGATAGTAAAGATGATCAGAAACCTTGAAAACAAAATGGAGAAAACACAAGAATCAATTAACAAAGACCTAGAAGAATTAAAGCAAAAGCCTACAGAACAAATAGCACAATTACTGAAGTTAAAAATACTTTAGAAGAAATAACTGAAGCAGAAGAATGAATCAGTGATGTGGAAAATAAAATGGTGGAAATAACTTTTGAAGAACAGAAAAAGTGAAAAGAATGAAAAAAGGAGGAGAGTATCAGAGACCACTGGGACAATATCAAATGCACCAACATTCAAATTATAGGGGTCCTAGAAGAAGAAGTGAAAAAGAAAAGATATGAGAAAATGTTTGAAGAGATTATAGTTGAAATATTTCCCAACATGGAAAAGAAAATAGCCAGTCAAGTCCAAGAGGCACAAAGAGTTCTATACAGGATAAACCCGAGGAGAAGCATGCCAAGAAACATATTAATCAACTTAACAAAGACTAAACACAATGAAAGAATATTAAAAGCAGCAAGGGAGATGCAACAAATAACATACAGGGAAACCCCATGAGCTTTACAGCTGATCTTTCAGCAGAAACTCTGCAGGCCAGAAGGGAATGGCAGGATATAATTAAAGTACTGAAAGGGAAAAATTTACAACCCAGATTAGTCTTCCACCAAGGATCTCATTCAAAATTGATGGAGAAATAAAAAGCTTATCAAAAGGGCAAAAGTCTAGAGAATTCAGTACCAGCAAACCAGCTTGGCAACAAATGTTAAAGGGACTTATATATTTAAGAAATAAAACAGAAGAAAAAAGATCAACAAAATACACCCCAAATAATTAGAAAATAGCAATAAGAACATAAATATCAATAATTACTTTCAATGTAAATGGATTAAATGCTCCAACTAAAAGACACAGAATAAGCTGAATGTATACAAAAATAGGACTCATATATATGCTGTCTACAAGAAATTCAAGGGATTAGATCTGAAAGACAGAGTGCCTGATGAACTATGGATGCAGGTTTGTGACATTGTACAGGAGACAAGGAGTAAGACCATCCCCAAGAAAAAGAAATGTAAAAAACCAAAATGGCTGTCTGAAGAGGTCTTCTTTAAAACCTGTGAAAAGAAGAGAAGCAAAAAGCAAAGGAGAAAAGGAAAGATATACCCATTTGAATGCAGAGTTCCAAAGAATAGCAAGGAGAGATAAGAAAGCCTTCCTCAGTGATCAGTGAAAAGAAATAGAGGAAAACACAGAATGGGAAAGATTAGAGATCTCTTCAAGAAAATTAGAGGTACCAAAGGAACATTTCATGCAAAGATAGGCTCAATAAAGGACAGAAATGGTATGGACCTAACAGAAGCAGAAGATACTAAGAAGAAGTGGCAAGAATACACAGAACTATACAAAAAAGATCTTCATGACCCAGATAATCATGATGGTGTGATCACTCACCTAGAGCCAGACATACTGGAATGCGAAGTCAAGTGGGCCTTAGGAAGCATCACTATCAACAAAGCTAGTGGAAGTGATGGAATTCCAGTTGAGCTATTTCAAATCCTAAAAGATGATGCCATGAAAGTGTTTCACTCAATATGCCAGCAAATTTGGAAAACTCAGCAGTGGCCACAGGACTGGAAAAGGTCAGTTTTCCTTCTAATCCCAAAGAGAGGCAATGTCAAAGAATGCTCAAACTACAGCACAATTTCACTCATCTCACATGCTAATAAAGTATTACTTAAAATTCTCCAAGCCAGGCTTCAACAGGATGTGAGAGGTGAATTTCCAGATGTTCAAGCTAGATTTAGAAAAGGCAGAGGAACCAGAGATGAGTTCACCAACATCCGTTGGATCATCAAAAAAGCAAGAGAGTTCCAGAAAAACATCTATTTCTGCTTTATTGACTATGCATAGCCTTTGACAGTATGGATCACAATAAACTGTGGAAAATTCTGAAAGAGATGGGAATAACAGACCACCTGACTTGCCTCTTGAAAAATCTGTGTGCAGGTCAGGAAGCAAAAGTTAGAACTGGACATGGAACAACAGACTGGTTCCAGATAGGGAAAGGCATACGTCAAGGCTGTATATCATTCAGTTCAGTTCAGTTCAGTCACTCAGTCGTGTCCGACTCTTTGCGACCCCATGAATCGCAGTACGCCAGGCCTCCCTATCCATCACCAACTCCTGGAGTTCACTCAGACTCACGTCCATCGAGTCAGTGATGCCATCCAGCCATCTCATCCTCTGTCGTCCCCTTTTCCTCCTGCCCCCAATCCCTCCCAGCATCACAGTCTTTTCCAATGAGTCAACTCTTCACATGAGGTAGCCAAAGTACTGGAGTTTCAGCTTTAGCATTATTCCTTCCAAAGAAATCCCAGGGCTGATCTCCTTCAGAATGGACTGGTTGGATCTCCTTGCTGTCCAAGGGACTCTCAAGAGTCTTCTGCAACACCACAGTTCAAAAGCATCAATTATTCAGCGTTCAGCCTTCTTCACAGTCCAGCTCTCACATCCATACATGACCACTGGGAAAACCATAGCCTTGACTAGATGGACCTTAGTCGGCAAAGTAATGTCTCTGCTTTTGAATATGCTATCTAGGTTGGTCATAACTTTCCTTTCAAGGAGTGAGCGTCTTTTAGTTTCATGGCTGCAGTCACCATCTGCAGTGATTTTGGAGCCCCCAAAAATAAAGTCTGACACTGTTTCCACTGTTTCCCTATCTATTTCTCATAAAGTGATGAGACCAGATGCCATGATCTTGGTTTTCTGAATGTTGAGCTTTAAGCCAACTTTTTCACTCTCCTCTTTCACTTTCACCAAGAGGCTTTTTAGCTCTTCACTTTCTGCCATAAGGGTGGTGTCATCTGCATATCTGAGGTGATTGATATTTCTCCCGCAATCTTGTTTCCAGCTTGTGCTTCCTCCAGCCCAGCATTTCTCATGATGTACTCTGCATATAAGTTAAATAAGCAGGGTGACAATATACAGCCTTGACATACTCCTTTTCCTATTTGGAACCAGTCTGTTGTTCCATGTCCAGTTCTAACTGTTGCTTCCTGACCTGCATACAGATTTCTCAAGAGGCGGGTCAGGTGGTCTGGTATTCCCATTTCTCTCAGATTATATGCAGAATACATCATGAGAAATGCTGGGCTGGATGAAGCCCAAGTGAAGAGGATCTAAAAAGCCTCTTGATGAAAGTGAAAAAGGAGAGTGAAAAAGTTGGGGAAACAGTGAGAGACTTTATTATTTTGGGCTTTAAAATCACTGCAGAAGCTGACTGCAGCCATGAAATTAAAAGACACTTACTTCTTGGAAGAAAAGGTATGACCAACCTAGACAGCATATTTAAAAGCAGAGAAATTACTTTGCCAACGAAGTTCCATCTAGTCAAGGCTATGGTTTTTCCAGTAGTCATGTATGGATGTGAGAGCTGGACTATAAAGAAAGCTGAGCATCGAAAAATTGATGCTTTTGAACTGTGGTGTTGGAGAAGGCTCTTGAGAGTCCTTTGGACTGCAAGGAGATCCAACCAGTCTATCCTAAAGGATATCGGTCATGAATATTCATTGGAAGGACTGATGCTGAAGCTGAAACTCCAATACTTTGGCCACCTTATGTAAACAACTGACTCTTTGGAAAAGACCCTGATGCTGGGAAAGATTGAAGGCAGGAGGAGAAGGGGACAATGTAGCGTGAATTGATTGGATGCATCACTTACTCAATGAACATGAGTTTTAGTAAATTCTGGGAGATGATGATGGACAGGGAGGCCTGGCATGATGCAGTACAAGGTGTCACAAAGAGTCAGACATGAAGAATGACTAAACTGAACTGAACTGAACAAGAAACCCACTTCAAATCTCAAGACACATATTGACTGAAAGTGAGAGGATAGAAAAATATATTTCATGCAAATGTGAAGCAAAAAAAAGTTGGAGTAGCAATCTTCATATCAGAGAAAATAGACATTGAAATAAGATTACAAGGGATAAGGAAGGACACTACATAATGATCAAGGGATCAATCCAAGAGGAAGAAATAACAATCGTGAATATCTATGCACTAAACATAAGAGCATCACAATACATAACGCAAACACTAACAGACATAAAAGGAGAAATTGACAGTAACAGAATAGTAGTAAGAGAATTTGGCACCCATGGACAGGTCATAAAAACAGAAAATTAGAAAGGAAACACATCTTAAATGGTACATTAGATGAGATGAATCCTATTGATATCTTCAGGACTTTCCAGCCAAATCCAAAAGTATACACCTTCTTTTCAAGTGCACATGGAACATTCTCCAGGATAGACCACAGCTTGAGACTTAAATCAAACCTCAGTAAATTTAAGAAAATTGAAATTGTATCATGCATCTTCTCTGACCACAATGCCATGACACTAGATATTAATTACAAGAAAAAAAACAACTGTAAGAAACACAAACACATGGAGATTAAACCACACATTTCTAAATAACCAACAGATTACTGAAGACATCAAAAGGGAAATCAAAAACTTTCTAGAAATGAATGACAGTGAAAACATGACAACTCTAAACCTATGGGATGCAGCAAAAGCAGTTCTAAGAGGGAGGTTTATAGCAATACAAACCTATTTCAAGAAACAAAAACATCGAATAGACAACCTAACATTGCAGCTAAAGCAACTGGAAAAAGAGGAAGTAAAAAACCCAAAATGAGTAGAAGGAAAGAAATCATAAAGATCCAAGCATAAGTAAATGAAAAAGAAATGAAAGAAATAATAGCAAAGATTAACAAAACTAAAAGCTGTGTCTTTGAGAAATTAAACAAAGTTGACAAACCTTTAGCCATCAAGGAAAAAAAAAAAAAAGAGGGAAGAATCAAATCACCAAAATTAGAAATGAAAAAGGAGAGGTTACTACAGACAATGCAGAAATACAAAGGCTTATAAGAGGCTATTATGAACAACCTATGGCAATAAAATAGATAACCTTCCAGATAACCTGGAAGAAATAGACAGATTCTTAGAAAGCTTCACTCTTTCAAGACTGAACCAGGAAGAAATAGAAATTATGAACAACCCAATTACAAGCACTGAAATGAAGCTGTCATCGTAAATGTCCCAAAAAACAAAAGCCCAGGAACAGATGTATTCACAGGAGAATTCTATCAAACATTGAGAGAGGAGCTAATGCTTATCCTTCTAAAACTCTTCCCAAAAATTGCAGAGGAAGGAACACTTCCAAATTCATTCTATGAGGCCACCATCACCATGACACCAAAACCAGACAAAGACAACACAAAAAAAGAAAACTACAAGCCGATATCACTGATGAATATAGATGCAGAAATCCTCAACAAAATTTTAGATAACAGAATTCAGTAACACATCAAAAAGCTCATACAACCTGATCAAGTTGGGTTTATTCCAGGGATGCAGGGATTCTTTCACATGTATTGAAATCAATCAATGTGATACACCATATTAAGAAACTGAAAGATAAAAACCAAATGATCATCTCAATAGATGCAGAAAAAGCCTTTGACGAAATTCAGCACCTATTTATGATTAAAACTCTTCAAAAAATGGGCATAGAAGGAACTTACCTCAACATAGTAAAGGCCACGTATGATAAGCCTACAGCAAATATTATTTCAATGTTGAAAAACTGAAAGCATTCTCCCCTAAGATCAGGAACAAGACAAAGGTGTCCACTTTCACCACTATTATTTAACATAGTTTTGGAAGTCCTAGCTACAGCAATCAGAGAAGAAAAAGAGAGAAAACGAATCCAGATTGGAAAAGAAGTAAAGCTCTCACTGTTTACAGATGACATGATACTGTACATAGAATACCTTAAAGATAGTATCAGAAAGTTACTAGAGCTAATCAATGAATTTAGCAAAGTTGCAGGATACAAAATCAATACACAGAAATCACTTGTATTTCTATACACTAGCAATGAAAAATCAGAAAGAGCAATTGAAGAATCAATCTCATTCACCATTGCAACAACAAAAAAATGAATATCTAGGAATAAACTTACCTAAGGAGAAGAAAGAACTCTACACAGAAAATTATAAGACACTAATGAACAAAATCAAAGATGTCCTAAACAGATGGAGAGCTACTCTATATTCCTGGGTAGGAGCAATCAATATTATGAAAATGACTATGCTACCAACTGCAATCTACAGATTCAATGCCATCCCTATCAAATTACCAATGGCATTCTTGACAGAACTAGAACAAACAAAAAACCTGGAATAGCCAAAGCAGTCTTGAGAAAGAAGAATAGAGCTGGAGGAATCAAGCTTACTGACTTCAAGTTATGCTACAAAGTTACAGTCATTAAGACACAAAAACAGAAATATAGACCAATGGAACAAGATAGAAAGCTCAGAAATAATCCCATGAATCTATGGGTACCTTATTTTTGACAAAGGAATCATGAATATACAATGGGGCAAAGGCAGCCCCATTGTAAATGGTGCTGGGGAAACTGGACAGCTACATGTAAAAGAATAAAATTAGGATGCTTCCTAACACTACACAAACATAAACTCAAAGTGGATTAAAGACCTAAATGTAAGACCAGAAACTATAAAACTCTTAGAGGAAAACATAGGCAGAACACTCGATAAAATAAATCAAAGCAAGAGCCTCTATGACCCACCTCCTAGAGTTACAGAAATAAAAACAAATGTAAACAAGTGGGACGTGATTAACCTTAAAAGCTTTTGCACAACAAAGGAAGCTCTGCTGTTGCTGCTGCTGCTAAGTCACGTCAGTCGTGTCCGACTCTGTGAGACCCCATAGACGGAAGCCCAGCAGACTCCCTCATCCCTGGGATTCTCCAGGCAAGAACACTGGAGTGGGTTGCCATTTCCTTCTCCAATGCATGAAAGTGAAAAATGAAAGTGAAGTCGCTCAGTCGTGTCCAACTCTTAGCGACCCCATGGACTATAGCCTACCAGGCTCCTCCACCCATGGGACTTCCCAGGCAAGAGTACTGGAGTGGGGTGCCTAAGCAACGTGAAAAGACAACCCTCAGAATGGGAGAAAATAATAGCAAATAAAACAGCCAACAAAGGATTGATTTCCAAAACATACAAGCAGCTCATACAACTCAAAGCCAGAAAAATTAAAACCCAATCAGAAAGTGGGAAAAAGACCTAAACAGACATTTCTCCAAAGAAGACATACAGATGTCTGCTGCTGCTGCTAAGTTGCTTCAGTCGTGTCCGACTCTGTGACCCCACAGATGGCAGCCCACCAGGCTCCCCCGTCCCTGGGATTCTCCAGGCAAGAACACTGGAGTGGGTTGCCATTTCCTTCTCCAATGCATGAAAGTGAAAAGTGAAAGTCAAGTCGCTCAGTCATGTCCGACTCTTTGCAACCCCATGAATCGCAGCAAGCCAGGCCTCCCTGTCCATCACCAACTCCCAGAGTTCTCATTATTTGAGAAATGCAAATCAAAACTACAACGAGATATCACCTCATACCAGTCAGAATGGCTCTCATAAAAAAATCTACAAACAATAAATGCTGGAAAGGGTGTGAAGAAAAGGGAACTCTCTTGCACTATTGGTGGGAATGTAAACTGATACAGACACTATGGAAGACAGTATAGAGATTCCTTAAAAAAAAAACTGGGGATAAAACCACCATTAGTTCAGTTCAGTTTAGTTGCTCAGTTGTGTCTGACTTTTTGCGACCCCATGAATCACAGCACACCAGGCCTCCCTGTCCATCACCAACTCCCAGAGTTCACTCAGACTCACGTCCATCAAGTCAGAGATGCCATCCAGCCATCTCATCCTCTGTCATCCCCTTTTCCTCCTGCCCCCAATCCCTCCCAGCATCAGAGTCTTTTCTAATGAGTCAACTCTATGACCCAGCAGTCCCACTCCTAGGCATATACCCTGAGGAAACCAATTTTGAAAGAGACAC
The DNA here is from genome assembly GCF_001704415.2 of Capra hircus. Lineage (NCBI taxonomy): Eukaryota > Metazoa > Chordata > Mammalia > Artiodactyla > Bovidae > Capra > Capra hircus. The sequence goes on from NC_030821.1 coordinate 41,459,773, forward strand.
ATGTATCCCATTGTTTGTTGCAGCACTGTTTACAATAGTTAGTACATGGAAGCAACCTAGATGTCCATTGACAGATGAATGGATAAAGAAGTTTTGATATACATACACAATGAAATATTACTCAGCCATTAAAAGGAATGCATTTGAGTCAGTTCTAATGATGTGGATGAACCTAGAACCTATTATCCTGGGTGAAGTAAGTCAGAAAGAGAAAGATAAATACCATATTCTAATACATATATATGGAATCTAGAAAAATGGTACTAAAACATTCATTTACAGGGCAACAGTGGAGAAACAGACATACAGAACAGACTTATGGACATCTGGAGAGGGGAGGAGAGGGTGAGATGCATGGAAAGAGTAATATGGAGGCTTAAATTACCATATGTAAAATAGATAGCCAATGGGAATTTGCTATATGGCTCAGAAAATTCAAACAAGGCCTCTGCATAAACCTAGAGTGGTGGGATGGGGAGGGAGATGGGAGGGAGATTCAAAAGGGAGGGGATATATGTATACCTATGGCTGATTCATGTTGACATTTGACAGAAAACAACAAAATTCTGTAAGGCAATTATCCTTCAATAAAAAATAAATTAATTAAAAAATAAAAACATGAGATATTTAGTTTAATTCCCATGTTTTCTCCTAAATAATCTTGGCGTACTAATCATTGCACCTATATTTTTAAATTAAGAAAAAGCCATTAGTTTTACCTTGAAGTGCTTTAAATTCACTGCTGGTAAAGTTTACACTTATGTAGCAATTACAAACAAAAGAAAATAAATAGAAACCCATGTCATATAATTCTCTATTCACTGATATTAAAGAAAGATATTGGCATAACTTTGTGTTTCCATAATCTTCATATACTCTTCAATCATGCCATTAGCACAAAACTTCCTAAATTATGGGAGACCTGAGTTCAGTCCTTGGGTTGGGAAGATCCCTTGGAGAAAGAAATGGCAACCCACTCCAGTATTCTTGCCTGGAGAATTCCATGCCCAGAGGAGGCTGGTGGGCCTACAGTTCGTGAGGTCTCAAAGAACTGGACACAGCTGAGTGACTTTCACTTTTTCTAAGTTATGTCCATAATGTGGCTTACAAATATTTTTTTTTAATTTTTCTGTAATTTAAAATAAATCATAAAGAAGGCTATAAAGAAATTATTCTGTTCATAGAGTTTTTATTCTTCATTAAAATTTATCACTATTAAAAATAAAACTGTAAACAATAATTAGTGCATAAAATTATTTTTAATTACTTCCTAAATATAAACTGCGATAAACCATAAAAATCTCACTGTTTGCAGATGACATGATCCTCTACATGGAAAACCCTAAAGACTCCACCAGAAAATTACTAGAGCTCATCAATGAATATAGTAAAGTTGCAGGATATAAAATCAACACACAGAAATCCCTTGCATTCCTATACACGAATAATGAGAAAGTAGAAAAAGAAATTAAGGAAACAATTCCATTCACCATTGCAACGAAAAGAATAAGATACTTAGGAATATATCTACCTAAAGAAACTAAAGACCTCTATATAGAAAACTATAAAACACTGATGAAAGAAATCAAAGAGGACACTAATAGATGGAGAACTATACCAGGCTCATGGATCGGAAGAATCAATATAGTGAAAATGAGTATACTACCCAAAGCAATTTACAAATTCAATGCAATCCCTATCAAGCTACCAGCCACATTTTTCACAGAACTAGAACAAATACTTTCAAGATTTGTATGGAAATACAAAAAAAACCTCGAATTGCCAAAGCAATCTTGAGAAAGAAGAATGGAACTGGAGGAATCAACTTGCCTGACTTCAGGCTCTACTACAAAGCCACAGTCATCAAGACAGTATGGTACTGGCACAAAGACAGACATATAGATCAATGGAACAAAATAGAAAGCCCAGAGATATATCCACACACATATGAACACCTTATCTTTGACAAAGGAGGCAAGAATATACAATGGAGTAAAGACAATCTCTTTAACAAGTGGTGCTGGGAAAACTGGTCAACCACTTGTACAAGAATGAAACTAGATCACTTTCTAACACCGCACACAAAAATAAACTCAAAATGGATTAAAGATCTAAATGTAAGATCAGAAACTATAAAACTCCTAGAGGAGAACATAGGCAAAACACTCTCCGACATAAATCACAGCAGGATCCTCTATGATCCACCTCCCAGAATTCTGGAAATAAAAGCAAAAATAAACAAATGGGATCTAATTAAAATTAAAAGCTTCTGCACAACAAAGGAAAATATAAGCAAGGTGAAAAGACAGCCTTCTGAATGGGAGAAAATAATAGCCAATGAAGCAACTGACAAACAACTAATTTCAAAACTATACAAGCAACTTATGCAGCTCAATTCCAGAAAAATAAACGACCCAATCAAAAAATGGGCCAAAGAACTAAATAGGCATTTCTCCAAAGAAGACATACGGATGGCTAACAAACACATGAAAAGATACTCAGCATCACTCATTATTAGAGAAATGCAAATCAAAACCACAATGAGGTACCACTTCACACCAGTCAGAATGGCTGCGATCCAAAAATCTGCAAGCAATAAATGCTGGAGAGGGTGTGGAGAAAAGGGAACCCTCCTACACTGTTGGTGGGAATGCAAACTAGTACAGCCACTATGGAGAACAGTGTGGAGATTCCTTAAAAAATTGAAAATAGATCTACCTTATGACCCAGCAATCCCACTGCTGGGCATACACACCGAGGAAACCAGAATTGAAAGAGACACATGTACCCCAATGTTCATCGCAGCACTGTTTATAATAGCCAGGACATGGAAACAACCTAGATGTCCATCAGCAGAGGAATGGATAAGAAAGCAGTGGTACATATACACAATGGAGTATTACTCAGCCGTTAAAAAGAATTCATTTGAATCAGTTCTGATGAGATGGATGAAACTGGAGCCAATTATACAGAGTGAAGTAAGCCAGAAAGAAAAACACCAATACAGTATACTAACACATATATATGGAATTTAGGAAGATGGCAATGACGACCCTGTATGCAAGACAGGAAAAAAGACACAGATGTGTATAACGGACTTTTGGACTCAGAGGGAGAGGGAGAGGGTGGGATGATTTGGGAGAATGGCATTCTAACATGTATACTATCATGTAAGAATTAAATCGCCAGTCTATGTCTGACACAGGATACAGCATGCTTGGGGCTGGTGCATGGGGATGACCCAGAGAGATGTTATGGGGAGGGAGGTGGAAGGGGGGTTCATGTTTGGGAACGCATGTAAGAATTAAAGATTTTAAAATTTAAAAAATAAAAAACTAAAAAAAAAAAAAAACCATAATTGTTCAAATCATGTAAGATATGCTATCATAAGCCTGATAAAATGCCTTATTAAAAATAATTTCTATTTTTTACACTTACATTTTCATGAATATTTGAAAGTTTGTTACCGTATCTATTCAATGACAATAAAATCCAAGAAATAAATTTAATTAATAGTTTCTGATATTTATATTTATATTTATATTTATATTACACAGTTTAATAATAGCTATATTTTTCCATCAACATCTTTTCATCTTTTATTAATGACTGTTTAGAGGAGACACTGATCTGAATTGCAATATCCTGAAACATGTTAGTATTTACTGTTACAAATTTTGAAATTGCAAAGACATAGAAATCAGCTCATAAACTCACAAGCTGCTACCTTTATCCATTTTTTTGTTTGTTTGTTTTGTTTTTGGACTGAACTGTGGAAAGGTTAGTTGACTAGCAGTTGAAACAGCAGTTATTTTCTCTGTAGGCAAGGAAGCAAGAACCCAAGTTGAGTGCTGTGGGTGGAGATAGAGAAAATAGAAAAGCTTTTGGCATTTTTAGAATTAAAAAAAAAAAAAAAAAAAAAAAACCACAAAAAACAAAAAAACACCCTCAATGCCTGAAGAGTTTAAAGTTAATGGTTTGATTTACCATCAAAATAGTTGCCTAAATGCTGAACCTGTTGGGAATGGTAGGTTAAAGTCTAAGCCAAAAACCCTTGAAAAGCGGAGCAGGTTTTGTAACATTCTCAAAATGCTGAGAATGGAGCTTTAAAGTTCAAGTCACACTGGTAGAGGGGCTTTGATGAAAACAATAGGCTTTCATCTGAATTTACTGGATATTTATGCCTCAAAAAATGAGGCAAACAAAAGGTAAAAAGAACCGTACCCAGAGCATGGTCCAATTTTGAATCAAGGCAATCTCAGATTTGATTAAGCTGATAGCTCCCACATGTATCTGCCTACTAGAGGGAAAGATGTCTTCTCTTTGGAGGAAGTTAATTTTATTTGGAGCTACACTCTTTAAAAATAAATAAGTGAAATATATGCCATTAAGTGAAAAGTGGAAGTCATTTGCAAGTCTTATCATTCAATACAAAAGACAAAAATGATGAGACTAAACGACCAAAGATTAAAAGAAATAATAAGAGATGAAGTTATTGGGGTTATCTGAAAGGATTTTAAAATAATGATTCATATATTGAAAAGTAGATGTAATGAGACAGAAAAAAGAATGTTTTAATGGAAAATTTCACCTAATTAGAGGAATCTATAAAATAATTCTAAAACTTAAAATCAGACTAAGAAATTTGAAATCTCAATATATGTGTTTAAGAGCAATTATAGTAAAACAGAAGTCAGGATTGATTTTTAGATTTGAAGATGGGTCAGTAAAAATATGCAAACTGAAAATAAAGAGAAAAAATAAAAAGTACACATGGGAACATAATACCTATAAATGGTTCACTCAATTATTCTAGCTTGCATGTTGACGATGTCTCAGAAAGAGAGGAAGGAGAATGAGACAAAATCAGTATTTGAAAAGTTGATCTAAGATTTTTCAATACTGAGAAAAGGTATATACCCATAGATAAGCAAGATAAATACAAAGAACATCATATCTACCATAGTCAAATTATGAAACATAAAGACAAAATAAGAAATAAAGTCAAAGAAAAATGAGAAATAATAAGACAGAGAGTTGACCTCTCACCAAAAACAATGGAAGCTTAAAAAAAAAAAATCTATTTAAAGTATTGAATCCAACAACCATCAATGTAGTATTATATATCCAGAGAAAGTAGTTTAAAAATTAGGGCAAAATAAAGCATTCAGACAAATCACAGCTAAGAGAAATTACCAGTAGTTCTTAAAAAAAAAAAAAATAGCAAAAGAAATTCTTTGGGCCAAACAACAATATTCCCTAAGGAAAATACTACAATCTGTGAGGCATCATAAACATTAACTGTACAAAATGATAATCATACGACCTCCTAGAGTTTCAAATATATGAGAAAACAAAAAACAAAACCAAACAAACAAAGAACTCTGTTCTCAGTAATGCAAAACATAAAATGGAAGTTAGCAAAGTTAAAGAATTTTTGGCAAAGCAATAAAAACGATATTTCAAAGGCTCCATGAGTTGCAAATGCATGTTTTAATATTTAGTACAACCATTAAAGTAATAATAAAGAATAGGTAATGAACACGTTACTAGAGGAAAAGCAAAAATGCTATATTATCTTGTGTTACACAAATGAAGGCAAGGAGCAAGATAAGAAATAGAGTAAAATAGATGGGAAAAACATAAAACAAATAGTAGAATGACTGATATAAATGTTACTTATCATTGGTAAATGGATTAAATGCTCCAAATAAAAGACAAACATTGTCATAATAGATAAAATAAGACCCAAGAACTTAATGCTTAGAAAAGACATGTTAATTATAAAGGTAAAAACTGAGTGAGTGACAAGATGGAGAAAAAAAACAACACTAGTAAACAGAACATTTAGAGTCATTTCAGAGAGGAAAACTTAGAAAAAGGCAGAATACAGATAAAAAAAGGACATTTCATAATGATTTATAATCCTCCATGAAGAGATCAAAATTTTAAATTTGTATACTTTCAATGGCATATACATGATCATTTCAAGCTAAGCTCAAAACCTGGAGTATAATAATTATGCAATAAAATGGTACCTGATTTTTAAATTCACTTATATAAGATAGTCATTATTTCTCTGTTAGCCCACATTTCATTTTATTCATGTATCTGCTCATTTATTTATTCACCAGATAGTAATTGAATGTATACCAACTTCCAAGTGCTGTACACTGGGTGGACAACACACATGAATTTTGTATTCACATAAATTACAGTCAGAGCAGGAGATGGATGCTTAAAAAACACGAATTAAATATCATGAACTCTATAATTTATAGGCAAATATTATAGAAGAAAATATTGGCAAATATCTATTAACCCTATTATGTAAAGTCTCATTGTAAGGTCAGGTATGTTGCAGTTGGCCAATTATAATTATTATAATATTTAAAATGTATTAACACTTTTCACAGTTTTTTCACAGACTTTTTTTTCTGGTTTACATACTAATTGTAAATATACCACAAAGTTCCCATTACATTCCATGTATATAAAATATGGGAACACAGAAATATTCTCCAGTAGAACTTCCACAGGGTGTGTTTACATTTAATTAATGACATATAATAATTTAAAATTCAGAATTTTGAAGTTTTTCTAATTTAATATAAGGTAGAACTGATCATTTTAAGTATTTACAAGGTTATTTTGATTTTTTAAATGAATTTGCTCACCCTATCAAAAAACAGATAGGAATCAAAAGGTTCACCTTTCCTTTGCTATGGAAAGAAAGAGAAGGATTGAAAAGTCATTTTTGTAATTTCTAAGCTGTGATATTATGCAGTTTATTTTTTAATATCTAAAATTTTGTCAGGATGTGAAACAAAAAATCTCGAACAAACCCCACACAAAAGAAATGTGTGCTCTAGCAGTGCACAGAACACTACAGAAAGTTACACAATTCTTGGCTTGCAAACCAAACCATTACTAATTTTTCTTTTAATTTAAAAAGACTCTATGGTTAAGATTTAAATTATTTTTATACATGCTTTTATCACAAATGTATTTTTCCTTTGCAAAACAAACCCCAATGAAAATTGATCATTTTCTTTTGTGTCTGTCTCTTCCATTTGATATAGGCTACCCTGGAGGCTTAGATGGTAAAGAATCTGCCTGCAATGCAGGAGACCTGGTTTGATCACTGGGTTGGGAAGATCCCCTGGAGAATGGAATGGAAACCCACTCTAGTATATTTCTGCCTGGAGAATTCTTGATCACAAAGAGTTGGACACGACTGAGTGACTTTCACACACACCCATCAGGAAAGGAATTGTTTTGTCTGCTTGATTTCCTGTCCTAATTCTCAAGGATTTTCAAAGGTACCTGGCACACTGCACATATCAACAGATATTTGCTCAGTAACAAAATGAGTGAATGAATAATGGAATATTGCACATATAATAATTTATTTTGATATACCACATAAATATAAATCTATGTATTTGAAAATTACAGTCCTCAACCATAGTATGAATGAAAATAGACCTATGAGGAAAGTAACAGATTCAGAGATATTTGCGGTTCTAAGTGAATGGTAATTATTCTGTCTGGTTTCTTAAAAACAGAGTGCACTATTCATATAACGAAACATAATATAAACAAAATACCCTACATAACCATGAAGAATGCCATTTTAAGAGCCTATCTGTTGCCCATGTATATAGTTTTATTCTTTATTTGAATACGGTATTATAGTTTCTTTGATGGATGCAATCAACACTGCATATACATATATATGTATGCATGTCTATATATATATGCAGATAAACAGATACAACAGTACTTATATCAGTAACATCTATGAGAGGAAAATATTGTGATTGAGCTGCTTTTAAGAACATATATGAGTTCTCTGAATTTTCAGGAAAAAAATCAGTCTCCACACACCACCAGTAAGATTTTTCACTGTTGCTCAAAAACATGGAATTCATTTTCACCTAGCAGTTGGACTATAAAGAAAGCTGAGCGCCAAAGAATTGATGGTTTTGAACTGTGGTGTTGGAGAAGACTCTTGAGAGTCCCTTGGACTGCAAGGAGATCCAACCAGTCCATCCTAAAGGAGATCAGTCCTGAATATTCACTGGAAGGATTGATGTTCAACATGAAACTCCAATACTTTGGCCACCTGATGTGAAGAACTGATTCATTGGAAAAGATGCTGATGCTGGGAAAGACTGACGGCAGGAAGAGAAGGGGATGACAGAGGATGAGAAGGTTGAATGGCATCACCGACGTGAAGGACATGAGTTTGAGTAGGCTCCAGGAGTTAGTGATGGACAGGGAAGCCTGGTGTGCTGCAGTCCATGGGGTCACAAAGAGTCGGACGCAACTGAGAGATTGACCTGAATTGAACTGAACTGAAAATAATATTATAGAGGATTCATATCATGAGTATGTTTTGTAAAAGTAAAGATTATCTTGACAATTAATTATTGCCCGAGAGTTTTCTTTGTAAAAGTTATTGTGAATTTTAGTTTTCTAATTTTCCATTTTGTATACTGCAGTACACAGAAAATCACACTATATAGAATAGTGCAGTACAAAGAACAAACAAGTTTGATTATCATGCTGTAACAAGTTTTACTGTAACTTTATTAATATTGTCTTAATCTCCAAATATAAAGAAAGAAATATGATACTGTATCATGATCATAGGAATATTTTTATGGCTAATGTTTTTTCTCAGAGAAAATCCAATATATTTTGCCAAAAAAATTTCCTCACGTGATAGTGAAAAAGAAAAACAGAAACCTAACACATTAAAATATGGCAGAAACAGGAAACCTTGCAATAGATTGAATGAGTATTTCTATTTCTGGGAAATTTAGACATGTTCTGTAGGGACCACAATCTGAGGTATGGCATATATTTGGTTTAAGGAATGATTTCTGTCTGTCTGAGTCAACACTTATTGGATGTCCATTCATGCAGAACACTGTGCTAGATGCTGAGAATATACAGAGGTGCAGAAGACCTGGTCCCTGCCCTTAGATGAGCTTACTAATAATTGGATCATTGTTTTCAACCACGGAACAGGGAGAAGACCAAAACTAATGAAGAAAATACATTTTTTCCAAAATCCTATTAAATCTTATAGTGTTATGAGTCAAGTATAGTATAACTGAATAAAATGTTGGCCTTGACATTAGAGGTCCTAGATTTTAAATTCTAACCTGCAGTTTATCAGTTAAATCAGTTAAGTGACCTCAACAGAGTTAAATCATATCTCTAAATGTGTCTGTTTACTTGTAAAATGATCATATTGAGACTGTATTTCTGATGTAAGAAATTTTCCAGTAACATTCTGGTAGAACATGTTAGGAACTTATTTTAATAAATGTTTAGTGCTTGGATGTTTAGTATATTATCAATGAATCTAGAATTATAATAAATTAGATCAAATTTCACAAGAGAGAACTTGACAAGATGAGCGTGAACAGTTTCGCTTTCTGTAATCTTTAGGTTGATGATTTGGTTGGGTGGGAGGATTTGTCTATCCTACTAAAAGCTGCAGAAAGGTTTTCTTGTGCTAAGCAGAAGAAGCAATCAGGCAAGTTGCTAATTAAAATTTGGTGTCTAGAGAGAAGAAACAGATCAAAACTTCAGCCATGTGCACCAAGCTCAAATATACAGATTCTTCTAAAAGTTTAATCTCTCAAAACCTTCTAATTCCAATATATGATGGAGTATTGTTAAATTGGGCTTCCCTAGTGGCTCAGTGTAAAGAATCCACCTGCCAATGCAGAAGACATGGGTTCAATTCTTGTGTCAGGAAGATCCCCTGGAGAAGGAAATGGCAACCCACTTCAGTGTTCTTGCCTGGGCAATCCCATGGGCAGAGGAGCCTGGAGGATTAGAGACTGACATGATTTAGTGACTAAACAACAACAACATTGCTAAATTTGGTAACACTGTGATGATTTTCTACAGAATGAAATGACATTGCAACAAAACTTTAACTCATGACTTTAACCTGGAGAAAAAGGGATATTACTCTGAATTTAGCTTCTGTATCTGAAAAATTTGCTTTAACTTGTATCTCATTGACTATAGTGTTTCATGGATGTTAATTTAATTACTACTCATAGTGATATTTTAGAGGTTAAACTTAATAGAGCCTTAAGTTGAAGCCTAAATTGTTCAAAATCTCTATTTATACATCTGGACAAAATATTCTAACTATTTAGCGCAAGATCCAGTGGAAGGAGCAAATTAAGTTTAAAACCAAAGAATGCTTAAATCATTCAACCACTTATTAGATGACAAATATCACACATCATATGGAGACAATAATCCTGATCTATCTCAGGAAATTGTGAGGACAAGTCTAAAACATATAACCACATGCTTACACAATATGAAGCAGCTATGCTGCCATATGTATATATCCAGTGTTATGTATCTGTATATATATGCATATATATCCAGTACTATGTATCTGTGCAAACTTCAATTTCCAAGTCTACACTTCCTGGACTCTGCGATGATTGGCCTAAAATGTAGGCTCAGACTCAGAAAATAGTACAGCAGTGTAGGGTAGCGCAATTAGGTTGTAAAAGTGGAACCATGTTCCGAATAGGAAGCAGATGCATTCTCTGAGAAAAACAAAAAGAATGTGAACTCTTGTCAGCAGCAAATTAATCAATCTCTTTCTTCTTTACAGGGGCTATGTTAAAACTATATCTAAAATAGTTAACAAAATTCTAAATTTAAGAGACTGCAAGTTTAAAGAGAATAGTTCTAGACAATTCTAAGAGAACCAGATTTTTCTTTTCTCTAATGAGGTTAATAATATTGCAGATATGATGCTGCTGAGTTGTAGAGGAAAAGCCTTTGTTTTCTTGAGAGCTGATACTGGCCAATAACCAAAAAACCCTTATTTAGGGGTTGCCAAAGGCTACTTTATATCCATTTAAGTAAAGGCAATATCCTCTAAATACATTAATCTGTTTAATCTTGTATCCATCATGGCTCCATGCAGAGGTTAATGGTGGAATTTTGCTGTTAGAAAATGTATAACATGTTGTATCTTATGAAAAAGAACCTTTATTTCTAGTTTGATAATGTCTACCAATAATTGAGAATCATGACTATATCAGGCACAGTGCATGCCCTCTATAAAATTGTCTATTTTCCTGTAACATCCCTAGAAGGAAAATATTATTATCTCCAAATTAAAGCTGAAAATACTGTCTTAAAAGTAAAGTAATTGAGGAACTTCCCTGGTGGTCCAGTGGTTAAGACTCTGAGTTTCCACTGCAGGGGATGCAGTTTCAGTTGGAAAACTAAGATCCCAGATGTGCTGTGGGACATGGCCAAAATAAATAAATAAATTAAGTAATTGGTTCAAACTGGTTATAGCTTAAAAGGATTCGAATTTAGGTGTATCTGAACTCTATTATCCATTATGAGATGATGCTCTAGTCTTAGAGGTCTCACTCTATTGTTTTTTTTAAAAAAAAAAAAAACAATTCATTCAACACATTAATTTAAAATGTTTTTTTTAATTTTATAAAATTTATTTTTAATTGAAGGATAATTACTTTACAATGTTGGTTTTATTTCTGTGAAATATTTTTTATAAACCAACCTGAATTTCATGTGGCATTAACCATACACATTGCTTACAATTATTTCCAGTAAAAATCTTTGAAGAATCACTCCTGTATTACTATTGAAATGAATGTATTTGTTCACCTTATGTCAACTTCCTCTGTGAGCAACTGAGGGCTCTGTTCCTTTATCTGGAACAGTCAAACCCAGCTAAAAACATTTGAGGCAATACATCTCAAACCTTCTTTAGTGTCAAGCAACATTTCTCTTTAGCCCAGTCAGGTTCAGCTTTGAGCATTACTGTGTAATTTTAATGACTTATTATTTTTAAAGGTGAGGAAGGGGATGGAGATTGACTACGTGACACAACTTACCTGAAGAGGTTTCATTTCAGAAAAAAAAACAAATATTTCTTTGGATAAATGTATTGCCATTAATAAGTGCTTTTATACTACTGGGTTACTTTGATTCTTCGAGGTCATTATTAATTATAAGAAGAAAATAATAGAGTACATTTTACTTAAGTGGAATTTATTTCTTGCATAAGCCAAAATTTGCTTTAACCTCAAGTGCAGAATATCATATTTGAAATATTCACCTAAGGCTAAGAATTATTTTGTGCTTCACATTCTTACTGCTTATTTACTGAACTTCAACTCTCAGACTCAGTCTAAGCCATATGAGGAGGAGATAGAGTCCTTTGGTAAAGACATTTTTATAATGGTCAGATTTCATTCAATGGAGTTCCAAATGAGAAGATTATTGACGTTTGTCAGAAAATCAGTGTTCTGGTCTCAGATCCACCACAAGACAGGGAGTAGCTCACAAACTTTGTCTAAACTTTTGTGTGTGTGTTCAGTTTTTTTGAGTCATGTCTGATTCTTTGCAGGCCCACAGACTGTAGCCCACCAGGATCCTTCTGTCCACAGAATTTTTCAGACAAGATTACTGGAGTAGTTTTCCTTTTCCTTCTCTAGTTCTCTTTGTTGCTGCTGCTGCTGCTAAGTTGCTTCAGTCATGTCCGACTCTGTGCAACCCCATAGACGGCAGCCCACCAGGCTCCCCCATCCTTGGGATTCTCCAGGCAAGAACACTGGAGTGGGTTGCCATTTCCTTCTCCAGTTCATGAAAGTGAAAAGTGAAAGTGAAGTCACTCAGTTGTGTCTGACTCAGCGACCTCATGGACTGCAGCCTACCAGGTTCCTCTGTCCACGGGGTTTTCCAGGCAAGCGTACTGGAGTGGGTCGTCATTGCCTTCTCTGAGTTCTCTTTGTTATTTCTCCATAATTAAAAAAAAAATGGGATGGAATATCCTGCAAACCTCCATGCTTGATATATGTATTAATTTTCTACTGAGATAATATAAATTAAAATTCCAGTATATAGATGTGGCTAAAATACACTGCAAGTTCAAGTTGACATGTTTCTTTTTTCAATCTTGTTCTTTTCTTCTTTTTGTGCCTATATATTTGCTAAATGCTAGTTTAAGTTCTCTTTAACTACAGACATGGCTCTGTGGTACCTTTGCTTGTCTAAGCACACAGCTGAATTTAAAAGTAGCCTGCACCAAGCTCCTCTGTCCATGGGATTTTCAAGGCAAGAGTACTAGAGTGGGTTGCCATTTCCTTCTCCAGGGAATCTTCCCAAACCAGGAATCGAACCCAGGTCTCTCACATTGTAGACAGACGCTTTACCATCTGAGCCACCAGGGAAGTCTTAAAAGTTGAGTTATAGGCAACTCTGCATAATACTTCTAAGAATCTAAAAAAGAGTCGATATACATATATGTATAACTGACTCACTTTGCTGTGCACCCGAAACCAACACAGCATTGTAAATCAACTATACTTCCACAAAAATTTTAAAAGTGGGGAAGAAAACTTCTCTAGTGGTACAGTGGTTAAGAATCCCCCTGCCAAAGCTGATTTGATCCCTCATCCGGGAAGATCCCACATGATGCGGAGCAACTAAATGAGTGTGCCACAACTACTGAGCCCTCAGTCTCAAGCCCTGCTCCACAACAAGAGAAGTCACCACACTGAGAAGCCTGTATATGACAAGGAAGAGTAACCCCTGCTTACCACAACTAGGAAAAGCCCATATGCCACAATAAGACCCAGATCAGCCATAAATAAATAAATAAATAATTTTTATTAGAGTGAGACTTCCAGATTCATCAGGGAAAAAAGAAAGAAAGCTATTCCATAGAAAGTAGTACTCTCCTACAGCATCTTCACTTGTTACAGAAGCTAACTTCTGTGCTCACTGAGCACAAAGCATCTTGAAGATGAGAGAGCAGGGGAGGGGTCCTAATAAGCAATCCATTCCTATGAAGGCAGGGGCAAGGTTTCACAAATTCCTGTTTGTTTAAAAGAAAAAAAAAATGTTGTTTACAATAAGACATTAGACCAGAAAGCCTGACTAATTTGTTAGAAGGAAAATAAATCTAGGCAAAGCAATGTATATTTATTCAAGTGCGTAACTTGAAAATAAGAGCAAATTTTCCTGAAAAGTCTTTTACACAAGCAAACAAACTCAGCCTTAAGTCATAATGACAGCACAGCACTATCTGGACTTCAAAAAAATAAAAAAATAGAGCCCTGCCTACTTGTTTTCTCAAAAATACCAACAGTTGATGATTTTTTTTTGGGGGGGGGGGCAGCCTTTAAAATTCACCTTTGGTCCATTTTACCAGTGGAGTTACAATCCTTTCCACAAACAGTTTGTGGTCCCATTGCAACCTTAAATGTGTCAGGTTTTTTCAGCATAGCAGGACAGGGTGAATCTCCCTTATTTTTTCCTTCCCATTTCAGTATTTCAAGTTTGCCCCAGGTGTCTTGTCTCAAGCAAAACTGCAGTATCAGACATACTGGATTTTAGGCCAAGTATCAGTTTATTGAAGTCATATGCACAAATGTAGTGATTTTCACAGCCAGACACTTCCTACAGTCTTTGCACTTTGTTCTTTTTGTTGTGTTGTTTGTCATTTATTTTGATTGGAGAAAAAAAAAAGAGCCTTAATTTCATCTTTCCAAATCTTTTCTTGGACTTAACAAACAAGTGCATCAATATATATCTTATATTTTGAGAATGTATTTGTGAACATCATTTTATACCTTAAGAAATTAAAAATTCACTGGAGAGTGAATATTCAGAATTTTTCTCAAAGTATCATAGAGTCTTAGCTCTGTTAAATGTCTACCAAGTATACATGGAACTCCATTTCCAGGGTGTTAGTCATTCAGTTGTGTCTGACTCTTTGTTACCTCATAGACCGTAACCCACCAGATTCCTCTGTTCATGGGATTGCCTAGGCAAGAATACTAGAGTGAGCTGCCATTTCTTATGCCAGGGGATCTTCTGACTCAGGGATTCAACTTGCATCTCCAGAGTCTCCTGCATTAACAGGCAGATTCTTTACCACTGAGCTACATGGGAAGCACAAGCAATAGGTATATTGGCAACTGAAAGAACGTTCTCAATTAGATAGGTTAGGAACAATGTCATAGAAACATTTGCTGTTGACTGTGACAGGAAAGTCTAAACCCTTTCTAAGTTCTATATTTATCATTTGTCATTCTTTGACATTAAATTATTTGATTAATGAATAGATTCTCCGTGCTCTCTTGAGATATCTAGTTAGCCTTGGTTTATCTGTTGTCTTAATCCAAAACAAGAATAATCCAGACAAAGAGCAGACACCACTAGTTTGAACCTATCTTTGATCAAGTGTTTTATGTATGGACCATGGAGAAGACTAGTTGGATCTCCTTGGAATCCAAGGGACTCTCAAGTTTTCTCCAACACCACAGTTCAAAAGCATCAATTCTTTGGTGCTCAGCTTTCTTCACAGTCCAATTCTCATATCCATACATGACTACTGGAAAACCCATAGCCTTGACTAGATGGACCTTTGTTGGCAAAGTAAGACTACAAGGAGATCCAACCAGTCCATTCTAGAGATCAGTCCTGGGATTTCTTTGGAAGGAATGATGCTAAAGCTGAAACTCCAGTACTTTGACCACCTTATGCAAAGAGTTGACTCAATGGAAAAGACTCTGATGCTGGGAGGGATTAGGGGCAGGAGGAGAAGGGGCTGACAGAGGATAAGATGGCTGGATGGCATCACCGATTCGATGGACGCGAGTTTGAGTGAACTCTGGGGGTTGGTGATGGACAGGGAGGCCTGGCGTGCTGCGATTCATGGGGTCGCAAAGTTGCTCATGTCATGACTGAGCAACTGAACTGAACTGATGGAGAAGACAGCTCAGGCTTCCAGGAGCGTAAAGAGATTCAATGCCAACAATGATAAAAATAGAATTCCAACATGAAAATTAAACTAACTTTACTGGGAGCAGAAGAAGCACAAGGGAGAGAGAATCCTTAATACTTCTGTGCTATAGTCCACAGGTTCTTACACTTTAGATTCATCTCTGTAAGTGAATCCATGAGATCAACAGTAAAGAGGATGGCAAAAAGAAGAAAAATTTAGATTTTAGAGTTGCATCAAAATTAAAAGAGAATTTAAAAATACAAATAAAAATGAAAATGTGATTTGAGTATGTATTGTAATGGTATGTCAATCATTGTCATAAAGTTTTTGTGGCTTTTATTATAAAGAAATATTAAAATATTCTCTTTTCTAGTCTTCAGAAGGAATGCAAATCATAAAATCCAAAGAGATGGATTTCTGAGGAAAAAATATTCCCAGAATTGGAGGATGCTATGCCATTCAAGCACTTTCACATCCTTAATAACAAAGTCTTTTTTAAGATAACAAAGAAAATTATACATAAGGACCTATTGTATAGCACAGGGAACTATACTCAATACTATGTAATAACCTATATGGAAAAGAATCTTAAAAAGTGTATATATACACATATTTATTTATAAAATATATATATATATACATATATTATATATATAACTGAATCACTTTGCTGTGCACCAGAAACTAACACAACTGTATTTCAATAAAATTTTAAAAAGATTTAAAAATAAAAGATAATTATAAAACCCAAGAAAGATACAGTCCTCATTGTATAATTTTATTGAACATTTTTTTTCTTTTTTTGTTATCTGACTCCCTGCTAGAATGTAACCTTTTTGAGGGCAAGGATTTAGTTATTTTGTTCACCGTTTAAACATAGGATCTGTGTTAGCTGCAAAGCCGGATCTAAAGAGATAATTGTTGAATAAGCTAATATGGTATTTTCAGAATCACTTTAGCTCAGTAATCCTTGCCCCTCAATATCTTATGAATCTAATTTACCTTCAGCACATACACATTAGTATATGTTGTCTTCTCGTTTTCCACTCCATTCTCAATGGTTTGAGTCATTCTTGACAGTCCTGTTTACGGTCCTCTAAACCCCTGCTATACTCATTCTGTCAGATGACTTTATTGCAAAAGCTACTCTCATTTTCCTGACATCTGTACCCATCATTCACTCATATCTTCTCTCAGATGTAGAAGATATCCTTGTAAATGTCTGTCTTTACACTTCATAAATGTCTGCTGCATGTTCTGAATACTTGCGCCATCAATGACTCACTTTCAGTCTCGTATCTTCCTTGTCCATGTTCTTTTTATCTTTCGTCTACCGTCAAATTCAAGTCCATGTTCATGAGGACTTGGTCCTTCCTCACTCCTTTTAATCAGCTACTCTACTTCTCTTTTCTTTCCTTTCTCCCCATCTGTCTCAGTGACTTTGGGCTATTATAACAAAACGCCATACACTCAATGGATTATAAAGGGCAGAACCTTATTTCTCAGAGTTCTAGAGGCTAGGAAATCAGAGATGGAGTCACTGGCAGATTTCACGCTTTGTGAAAGCCTGCTTCTTGCTTCATACATGAATGCCTTTTTCTTATGTCTTCACAGGATAGAAGGGGCAAGGGAGCTTTCTCAGGGCTCTTTTATAAGAACACTAATTCCATTCATGAAGGCTGTACCCCTATAATATAATCACCCAGAGACCTCACTTATTAATACCACCACTCTTTGGATTAGTATTTAAACTTGAGAATTTGAGGGCACACACACATATAGACCATAGCATGACCAAATATTTAAGGCAATAATGCAGGTACCTCTTGCTTACTACACATTTCTGTGTCAATTTGTTTCAATTTACCACTCTCATCTATGTCAATAAAGCTTCCATTTTCCAAATCCACTTCTCTCAAACTTGGATAAGTTGTCTGACCATATCTCAGCCAAGGGCTAATATTGTTACTACCCTTAGATAAAAAATCAAGTCCTCTTTTGATATTTGCAATACATGCTAGAAGTCAGGACAGCAATTCTGAGTGTTTTACTAGGAGATGGATGATATATTGAACCAGGCACATAGCTAAGTTCATTCCTTTCATTAAGTACTAGTTTACCAAAAATTAGTTAAAAGAGTGCAGCGTCTATCATGGTCCAGGAAGGTAGCAATGAACACAGAGCTAGCCATTGGGATAAATGGGTCTTACCATTACAACAATAGGTAAAATATGGTGAGATGCTTACTATAGTTGTGTATGCAATAGGTCCCATAGACAAGGTGAAATATTTAACATAATTCAGTTTGGAATGAGTGAAGAGGCAGTCACAGGGAGGTGACCTAGATACCAATATTTAAGGATGAATAGGAAATAGCTAGTTGAAATATTAAGAGAAAATGGTGACAGATTCAGCCCATTGCTTCTCTAACATCAGTGTGATTATATGCCCTTGACTATTATAACTCTTGAAAATCTCCCCATTACTTCTAAGCAAATTATAAATTCCTAGAAGTGGCATAGAGACTATCTACCATGTGGTTTCAATCTGCCTTTCTATACATTCAACTATTCTCTATAAAATAAAATCACTTACCATTTTCTAGGCCAAAATACACTTTCTCATTGTGTTTTTGCTTCTCAATCTTTTTGTCCATGTAAACATCTCATCCAGTTCAGCAGTAAAGAATTCACCTGCCAATGCAAGAGACACAGATTCAATCCCCGGGTCAGGAAGATCCCCTGGAGAAGGAAATGGCGACCCATTCCAGTATTCTTGGTTGAGATATCTCACGGACAGAGGAGCCTGGTGGGCTACAGTCCATGGAGTTGCAAAGAGTTAGACATGACTTAGTGACTAAACTAAACAACAAAAAAAATCCCATTAAACATTTATACAATCTGAAAAGACAGTTGCCAATGATTGCCTCTTTAATTAGTTACCCCTTCTGAGGCAATTATTTCAATACTGTGATAATTTGCTTTTCAATTTAAAGGACAAATCACACATTACCTAGGTTGGTGAATGTTTTTTATCATGTACCTTCCCCTTATTAGCTTATGAGTGTGTGCGTGTTATTCAGTCAGTTGTGCTCAACTCTTTGAGACTCATGGACTGCAGCACACCCCTTCAGGGTAAAAAGCCCTACCTTAGCTGTTTTTTGTGTTCCCTACAACCCGAAGAAAGAATGCCTTTAAAACATTAGCTTTTCAATAAACTGTGGGCCAATATATAGTTTGATCAATAAATTTTCCTAAGAAATACAGTTCTGGTCATTTTGTTTTAGTTAAGAAAGTAATTCAAAAATTGTGCCCTAGACCTCAGTGATTTTATAAAATTCTTAGTTAGTTACCTCATTATTAGTCCAACACAGCATTAGCTTGAAAACAAACTGGAAATGTTAGATTCACTACAAAAGCCAAAGACCTGCACTGAATCTCGGTATAATTACCTCATATAACTGTTGTAACAGAATACAAAATGTGTCATGGTGGAAAATATTACTTATTACCCTGGAAAAACAAAGTTCCATATTACTCAAATACTTTCTCTCAAAGGGGCCCCAAATATTTGAAGTGAAGAAGTAAGGCACAAAATGTTTACCAATTACATTCTACTAGGTACATTAAGGAATTAAGGAGCAGATCCTTATGATCATAGCTAAGAAAAACTATGTTAAAAGTTTTGGAGAGGGAAGTAGTGTATTTTCAGTCCTAGTCATTAATTTTAAACAATGTCTAATCTGTACAATAGAGAGAAGAAGCCTGTATTTGTACTGTTTTGCTTTTGACCTCTGCCCTTTTTGTAAAACCCAGAACTTCCAATAATATGAAAGGATTTTGATACTGTATTTTAGTTTTAGCGTTTATAGGCGCATCAAGTTACCTCTCTTTGATTTGGCTTTTCCCTAAATGCTGATTCTATGCCTAACTGTCCGCCAGAGGCCAGGCAGTGGGTTTCTCTGAAAATGCGATGCATCTAAAAGATTATAGCTGAGTTAATAAAAATTTCAAGTTAGAAACACCACAATGAGCATGTGTTTCCATTCATAAAGTATGTCTTAAACACACACAAACTATTTTTTGTCATCTGGTTTTGCCCCATTTTGAAATTATTCTCTGCTGTTAATTAGAAGTGACTACAATTTGATTAATCTCAAACATGTGTCACGTATAAACAATGTGGAGAACTGAATTCAATTTTTTTTCACTTGTAGTATGCAGGGTGTTCACAGAAAGGAGACAAATATATTTTTCAAATAATCTGAAATCTGATATTATCACACTAACAGGATATTATCAATGTAACATATTCTCAAATATAAATATATCATATTTATTTGATGCATTAATTTCACAGGATACCTTAATTATAAGCAGGTTTAGACTGAAAATGCAAAAATTAAGGAGACTTCTTTCTCATTTGTTACACTTCTAAAGCTTTCGATTCTGGAATCTGTTTTTTAACCTTGAGAATTCACCTGATCTTGGTCTCTGGTTTTTGATTTACTTCTTTTGTCAATAACGTCTCAGTGCTTACAAACTCAGTAGACAAGTATACCTGGGTTTTGCTTAAAGAAAGGAAAGTTTCAATTAACAAGGAGAAAATGTCTCTTTGGCTTAATTTGAATTATAATTATTGTTATAGGATATATACTAAAACACTCATTTTTCAATGTGCTAATTTAATTTCCATAAATGCACTCAGCCTTTAGCCAGATTATAAAAGAAAAAGTTTATGATAAAGTAGTTGTGATTTAAGAAACAATGATTCCAGTTAGGTTTTTCAGTTCAACTTTCTAACCAAAAAATGGTTTTCTTTCTTATTACACAGCCTGCAGTAATAAGTGAAATATAATCCTAATTAATTTTTCCTACAGCTATATATAAATCAATAGTTGCAACATCCCAAAGGAAACACACACTGCAGTCCTCCAGGTTCCTAATGAATGCAAATAGAATGACCTTTTTCTGACAACTATGAATATTGTTCCACAATTTTACCATTAAAATTGCTGCTATCAGCAATTCATACAGCAAACATGGAGACTACAATAGTTGTAAATAACCATTCATTATGGCAAGAAAGGAATGGGAAAAACTAAGCCTAAGTTATGCAACTTTTAAGCCTCAGCCTGAGTTTTATATTTCATTTTTCTTATTTTTTCCCACATTTGATCACAGTATTATTTATACTTCTGACTCACGTTAGAATTTATTTTTAGTTTTTTTATTTTAATTTTTACTTTATATTGGAGTATAGTTAATTTACAATTTTCTATTAGTTTCTGGTGTGCAACAATGTGATTCAGTTATACATATACATATGTCCTTTCTTTTTCAGATATTTTTCCCATATAGATTATTATAGAATATTGAGTAGAGTTCTCTGTGCTATACAGTAGGTCCTTCTTAATTATTTGATATTCAGTAGTGTGTAAATGCTAATCATTTTGATGTTGAAATTCTGTCTGTAACCAGTCATCATTTAGATTCTTCTCTATTCCAGATGAAAAAACATTAAAATAATTCAATGTTTTATATTATTTACTTGAGAAGTTCAGTATGGAAATGTTTTTGCAAATGAAGTAATAATATTATAAGGCTCTAAATACTATAGTCAGATTATTAGGAGACTGTGATGATATTCCACAGACATATCTGTACAGAAAACCCTATTGGTGTACTTAACGTATCAAGACATAGTACCATTCATGTAGTGAGCATGTGGATGAATTCAGAAGCTATGAAAACAGATAATGACATAAGAATGACCCCTATGGGAACCTGAAGAAAAGGTAAGAAGCAATTCAACTGCATTATAGAAGAACCACTTTATTCCAAAATGCAATAACACTGTGTGTATTTATGCTAGTGCATATTTAGTTTCCCATGAAGATGTCTCATTAAGTGCAGAAGTTAAACTCAAATTGTATAAGACTAGTTAAGTTTGTTAAACTTAATTATGTCAGTCATAGATCTATATATTGGAAATTCCGATTGTTCTCTACAGTCAAGAATATAATTAGCCAATAGAATTCAAATACTCATGAAAAATAAAACTGCCCAAATTGCAACAAGTTTCAAAAAGGAACTCACAGTAGTACATTTTCACAAAATTGCAGAAACTATTTCTTCCTTCCCTTATTCTATGATTAATTTATATACTTTTGTACAAGACTGGAGACCACTATCATATAATTATTTGATATCTCAAATATGTATTAGTGACACAAGTTTACATAGACTCTATTTATAGAGATATATTAACTGTCTTTGCTAAGTAGTTGTACCACTATTTTAGTATAAAGTCAACCTACACTACTTTCAAGTGGAGAGCTGTTTTAAACTTCATTCAATTTCTTGAAATAGTTAAGAGAGCATTTCTGTGAGTGTGGTTTGGGAACAGCAGGCATAGATGGCATTTTTTAACTGTATTAAACAATCTCCTCTTGATGGCATCTCTCCTGAAGATGTCTGTACTCTCACACCTGTAATGCTTTCATGTTCAAAATGAATCCCTGCTACATCTCACTCAATATTGATCTTTAAGGCATTTCTCCCAATCCTTTTCCCAGTGTGGTCACTGAACAGTATCAGAGTTCAATAGGAAGATCAGCTGCTCATCCACTTTTTGCTAAAGCAATTTGTATTATGGATTTATTTTAGCAGTCTACAGTGGCAGTTGCTGTTTTTACTATTTAAATGCTTTGATTATCTGACCTTGCTTACTTTATCTTTCTAAGTGCTATGCATGAGCTTTAAAATTGATCAATAAGTGGGGATTCCTCTACAGGATTATGCTGAAATCAATCTCAATTCAGACTTTTTGTATTTTATGTTTATTACTAGATCCATCTTAATTGCATTCCTTATTTTGGTAAATAATTTTAAAACACCTAGTTGATTACAGAGATAAGAGTCTTTCAAGATCCATGCATATTATAAAATAACTTGTATTCTTTATATGTTATTCTGTCCATTCTTTCAATGTGAAATAGGAAAGAATTAACCATGGATATTTTATTCAAATATCTTTACATTATAAATAAAATTAGAAGAAAAAACACAGCCTTGTTTATACAGATGAGTAACTGAAAAATCTAGACACACATTAATGTGCTTGTTAATTGTGATAAGTGTGAAACTTCAACCAACACAGTCTATATACATATTTTGCACATAAAAGTGTTTATAAGACTTTTAACAGGATAAATTAATACTCCCTGGAAGAAAAATCAAAGCAAATTCTCAATACTTGTATTTCTGAAATTCAATAGGAAAAAACCTATAAGCTTGCTGAATATCAAAAAAAAAAAGGAATATTCAATATGAGAAAAAATTTTGTTTCACACTCTCACTATTAAGATAGGATAATTTACTCATTTCTTTGGATTGAAATAGAAGTAAATTAGAACCTTAAATGCCTCTTAATTCAAATTATGAATTTCATAACCAAAATCCCATATTCATGAATTTCAATAAATATAAAATTCTTAAAACTAACTATATGAGACACAAACATTAAGGAATATGAATTATCTCGCATAACTATTAAAGCTTGTGCTAAATTTTTGGTCTAATTTAGTTACATTTCATGACTCTGGGTGGTCACATGAAGCTCCTGAATTTTGTCTTTGGATCAGTTTATACTTACATTAGATTTTTCAAAGTCATAAACAAAAGAAATGCAGAGATGAGTTAAAAAAAGAAATTGATGTCATCTCTTTTAATCTCATTTTAAAATCCAATCTAATGTCTCAATATCTGTGTCATCAACTGTTACATAAAATTGCAGTGAAATATTTCCATGTATGTAAATGAGAGTATAAAATCTGCAATTTCAGAGGCCAAATATGCAAGCAGAAAAGATCCTGAGGTAAATAATCATATGACTATATACAGAAGATGTGCAATATTCTCACCTGTGCAAATACAGTCTTTTTCTGCTCAAATAATTTTAAAAACTCTCATAGGACTAGAGAAATAGCACATATGTCCAATAGGTCTATAGTCATATATTCATACTTTGGAATTATTGGTCAAAATGATTTAGTATGTAACAGCTTTCATTTTAGACTAAATTCTAGCCTATTATTACAATAATTTTTTTTTTCCTGCGGCTTACATTAAATGAGACGTAAAGTACATGTGAATGAAAGCAAAGCCATCACAAGATATTTCATTTTAATAGTTACATGTATGGAGTTAGGATAGGAAAATTAAGATTCCCGAATACGGAAAGAATGAGGAAAATAAGAATTTTAATTTTAAATAGTTGCCATCATGGTATTTTCAAAAACTGTTACAACCAGTTACTTCCTTTTTACTGTTTGTAGTGGAATAGTGCTTGAGATAAATCATTTTTCCAGAAAGTTTTGCATCTCTGTAGATCACAGCCCTGGAAAGACATGTCCATACTTTCATACTTTTTTCCTCAAGTGGGTAAATGTTAAGAGAGAAGAATCCAAGTTTCATGATGCACCAACACAAAGCTGGGAAGTGAAAATTATGTTGCAGTGGAGTCTTGAAAATATGACTGTAAAAGTTAATCAATAAAATGTCTATTCCTGTCTATTCACTGGAGGCCCCAGCTGCATAGCTTCACTCAATCGATACTACAAATTATTACGATTTCCAGGTTCCCACTGGACATTCAGAACAAATCTTTCAAGTGTAACAGTCTTATACTGAGTATATGGTGTGTGTTCTCTACATTTATTTCAAAAAGAGAAGGGGAAAAATAAAATCTAAATCCTTTGTGTTCTTTAAAACTTCAACTCTATGGAAAATAACTTACGGGTTACTTTTTAATGTTAAAAACATCTTCCTTTTGATTGCCAAATTTTGTGCACGTTTCTTTTTTAACTGTTTCACATTTAGTTAAGAAATGACTTACTCTAATAATAGATGTAGGTGATATAGCAACCTGGTCAACTCTGAATGTTTCCCAAAATAAATGAATGAAAGAAATACCTTTGGGATAACTTATCAAACAGTCACTTGAATACATTATCACTGTTAGAGAGATACGTACAGGACCCTGACTGACAAATATTTCAAATTGTAGCAGATCCCTTAAAATACACATTCTAGTTATTGTTTTTATGACTTATCCCAACACATTTAAAAAAATCATGTTTGAAGTATTCAATTTTTTCTAAAATAAAAAATTCTAATTTCAAAAACGAGTTGCTGTTTTTCTAAATAAAAACCCCAGAATGTTTTGTTCTAAGTGAGATTATCTGCTCTCTGCAGAAAGATTCTATATTGATTATAAACTCTAGAAGCTACTCGAGACCTTAAATTTACCCTCCGTACATTTTGTTCCTGTATCTCCTAGTCAAAATTCAGAGTTTTCCAGATAAAGGGATGACAGATGAAGGGAACTAACTGTAATACTTTCATGCCTTATGACACCTAACATGGTCTTTCTTTCTTCTGACTGGCGAATCCTATGGTGTCTGGCACTGCCCCAAACCAAATCAATTGGTAAATTTGATCAATTCATGCCACCTGTCGATTGAGTGGGAAAAAAAAATCAAAACTAATAAACAGAATATTTTGTTTGCTAAACCAAAAAGGTTTTGATTTTTATTTGACATTGAAACAATAGTGTATTTTTCCATGTATCATGGAAAACATATAGACACATATATCTAACATGTACTCATATCCTGTGACAATCTATGTTGAGGCTATATTTGAAAAGAAAGATAAATGTGTTCCTCCTAAGAAATCATCACTGTTTTGATTATGATCATTTATCAATCCCTATAAACTTTAATAACATTTTCTTATGTCTTAATAACATTTCTAATTTTATGATTTTTAAGATATATGAAAAAACCATTTCAAATATTTAGATTTGAAATCATGAAGTTACAATCTTAAATACTCTCTTAGATAATATCTGTATACCTTGCCAGCACTTTCACATTAAGAGAGAATATCATACTTAATTTCATGAAGAAGCTATATTAGAAAATAAAGTAGATATAGATCAAACATAGAGAACTTAAGTTTGATTTTTCATTATAATTTAACTAGATGAATCAGTCTAGTTTATTTGCTTATAAAATTCAAGATTGAAATCAGATCACTGCATGTCAGTTTTTAGATCAAAAATTATATTTTTGTGGGCATACTGAATAATGTGCCTTTATAGTACTATTTAACTGTAGAAAAAATGTTGGCATTATTTTAATAGCAATATGCTAACATCAAATACTATCATTAGTTTTATATGAGTTCACAACCATTTTTATATATTTCTTATTTTATAAACATATCTTAGGCATATTATTCCCCTAATATAATATTGCTTTTTTAAGACACCATAATGTTTATAACAATAGTGCATTACTCTATTCATTCCCAAAGAAACTTTGCCCAATAAGCTTTTAATCCTTGGTACCAATTTCTACCTTTTAATATTTTTTAAATGTGTCTTTTTTTGTTGTTGTGTGTGTCCTGGCATCTGACTAAAGGTACATGAATGGCAAACAGGGTTTATTATGGGGTTTGATTTTATTTAGAAGCACACAAAATGTTATCCTAGATTTCGTAATTGTTTTAATGCTTTGTAATATTAAATCCTTGAATTAAAACATAAATAAATTGCTCGTGAATAAATTTCAAAAAATGTGTTTTTACATTTTATGTGCACTATAAACTACAAATCAAGAAAGAAATGTTTACTGTATATATTATTTTGAAGTCCTTTTGATAGGTATATCAAGATATGCATTAAGGAGTATAAGTTTAGAATATGACTTCCAAAAAGCAGGTAAGATCAAATAAAGCAGGCCAAATTTACTTCTGGCTGCAGGACTTTGGTCAAAGGTATGAGTGACAAGGGAAAAAACTTCAGGTGTGGATGCTTTATCTAACTGCACTCGATTCAAGCAAGTTCAGCAAGTAAAGTTTAATTCTTTACAAACAGAAAGAGAGAGACTGAGAGAGATTCATCTGGGCTACGCTACTTTCAATTTGTTTTTTGAAAACAGACTAAGAGAATGAATACAGAAAAAAAAAAACCCCACAAAGATGATAGAATACTTGATTATCAGAACACCAAAATGAAAAAGAAACTAATATTTATTTGAATTGCCAATGACAAAATCTGAAAACATTGCAGAGATATAAAGCAATTGCATAAAGATTTACATAATAAAAACAGAAATTAAATACTAGATGCTTCACTAAGGACAGCTTTCATGAATGTTTCAGAACAACATAAGTCTTTATTACTTTTCTTCATAGTTTCTTACATGCCTCAATGGTCTGATCAAAAATTTTCCACTCTCAATGTCTCCCAATTTAATAGTGTCTTGCTTAGAGCTGCTACTTTAACAAAAAAGAAAAGCAACAAGAGCCATATGTAACCTTTGGACTCTGAAAGGAGAAAGATGAGAATGCCATTGGCAGATAGGTGCTACAGAAACACAGTGTACTCTTTCCCTTGAATCTTACCTTCAACATTTCTTGATAGTTAACAAGCAAGTTGACTGCCACATCATTATTCAGAATCTGGAATAAGACAGTTACCGTTTTCAACATGTGCCATTTCAGTTAAGAAATGTTGCAGACTGAAAGTTTATCTGTTTTGGAAAGAACAATATATTGAACAAGCTAGAATATTTACACATAACCTTTTGCAACACAGAGAGAATTAAACATTTAGCAACTAAAGTCAAAAGGACTGACTTGATTTCAGTTTGTAAAGTAAAACTTTCTGAAAGACTGAAAAACAACTCACTTGTAATCATTTTTTTCTTCTTCAGAAGCAATAATCCCTTCTGTCACTGTCTTCGGCTCTGCCTGGGGTTTTCTACTGTTCTGTTCTTGGCGAACTCTTTCTGCTATTTGCTCAGTTAGCTGCTCTTGAGTAGCCTTAAAGCTGGATTCCATTAGAAGAAGTTTTTCATCTTGACTGGCAAGTTCTTGGGCTGAAAGATAAAACAAGAACATTGCCTTTTAAAAAACCAAGCTAATCTGGTTTCTTTTCTTCTTTTGTTTTTGGTTTAAATTCTATGCAATGCAAATTTGAGAAAGATTTAAACAGATCCTGCTTGTCCAAATACAAATTCGTATATTCACATTTTTAGATTCCTTTATTTAAAGCACAAGTAACAAAGGTATGTATGAAGAAATACAAGATGCTTGTTAGTAATCTCGAATTTATAAAACATTTGAATGACAAACTTAAGTGTCTTCATCAGACAACAATTCTCCAAGATAATTCGTAAGACCTTTGCTACAATGTAAGTGTCTTATAAAACAACATTAATGTATAGTACTCTTGTTCTTTCTTTAGCATAGGCCTTGGGTATATGTATATATATTCACATAGACAAAGACTGACACATTATAAATTATGCCAAAATGATGACTCTCCACTGATTTATTTTCATGTATAATATTTATGAAATTTAAACACTTTTTCAAGGTCATCCAATAGATGGCACTCTTTCATTAGACCAAAGCAGACAGGCAGTATGCTTCAAGCTCTCAAAAAATAAGTGATTTAAGACAAAGACATTTTTCCTTTGTTCTTTGTTGACTGTATTCTTAGAGATATATATCTGTATATTGTATTCGACTATTCCCCCTTTATAAAAATGTTTATCTGTTTTTTTTCTTTTCAACTGACTTAAATACATATCATCAATTGCAAATGTTATCAGGTTTTAAATTTTATTTTTAATAATATGTTTAGATTTGTCTAGTTGCATTATTTTAAAAGTATCTTTTTAGGAGTATTCTTAAATATAACTGGATTTATAATCCATTGCATTAAAGAGCATGATATTTTATGAAAATTAGTAATTTCAGTCTTGCAGTTAAACTGAAGAAGAAAAAAGAAATGCTTTTTAGTATCTCCAAATCAATAAAAATAGAAATAGAAATGGAGAAGATCAGATTTTTATAAAAAGAGCATCTTCCCTTTTAATGATTCTCATTTTATGTCCAAAAGTAGTGTTTATTTTAAGCTTCAATAAAGTTGGAAACCACGGTATTACAGTCTTACATCAGAGGTATCTTTTACAGTCAACCTCATAAAGAAGAAACTCATATAAATATTCTGCATTTATCACTCATCTTTGAAGTTGAATGATGTCTCCTTTATAAATTAGATCTAACAATATCTGATTCTTGGTTTCTCATTTATAGATTTTTTAAGATTCTAGATTATATATAAACAACTGTGTGCTTATATTTTAATAAATATATACACACGTTTGCTTTGTTTTCTTGCAAATATTCAAAATGACCAGTTTGCCACAGAAGAAATTATGGCATCTACTATTTTTATAGCTTAAACCTGCTCTATATTAACAGTTTAAATTTGTGCCTCAGGAAACCATAGAGCTAACACAAACAGCTAAATATTTAACAAGGAAGAATGCATCACCCAGAGCTCATCTTTATTAAATTTCAAATACATTGAAATCTCTGAACAAATGAGCTAAATGTTTAATAATTTCAACATATGTTAAAGCATGGGGGAAACAATCCAATAAAGAACTTACAAGCTTGATTTCAAATTTTTAAAAAATCCTTCAAGCTTAAAATATATATATATATATATATGCACTTTAGCTTTCCTTGATCTTGGCCGATAAAAAACTACAAACAAGTTATCAAGTGAAAATAATCAATATTTTAATAGTGATAGATTTTTAACATTGTACATGTAGTTCCATAAATAAAGTATGATATTTCATTTTATACACTTTTTTACCTTTCATAATATACATATTTCCTATCAAAAAAAAAAAAAAAAAAAAACGGCACCAAAACTTTTTAGATTAGTTTAAGGAGAATTTTCTGATATTGAAATTGAGAGGTTGGTGGCCATGACTTTTGAACAATCAAGCTATGTACAAAATATTGCAGATATAACATTGTTTCAGAAAGTTTCTTGTTTGAAGAACCTACTTGTACCAATAGATTGACTTCTAGACTACTAGAGTCAACTTGTGGTATATGTGCAAAAAAGACCTCTTATCAACTATATATGTTGTGAATTTTCTATGAAGTTTGCCATTTCAAAATGACTAAGAGATTTATGCCTCACGGTCCTCCTAAGAGTCTATTCTAATTCATTATATGCTGGTTAAAAAGGGGTAAATTATTTTAAGTTTACCTATGCCTTGGACTTGAGCTGGAGTTGATCCCAAGCCAGAGGCACTCACAGCTGCATGCTTTATTTACAATCCCTTTGTCAGACTTACAACTGCCCCAGGCTATAACATAGTGTACCTAATGTTCAAACTGGCAGGTAATCTTATGTCAAACATACTTCTTTGATTTAAAGTGATCAATAGATTCTTGTAAAGAGGTAATTTCTCTGATGTTTCCACCTTGCCTTTTTTACAGGTGATTCACACAAAAGCCTGCTTATATGATGTACGAACAATAAACAGAAAGCTATAATCATGTTTTTTCAGATGTTTCCGGTGCACAACGATTTTGGATCGATACACTGTGTAATACAATTATCTGCAATGATCTGGTTGTATTGAAAAAGAATTTGCAGGAGACCTCTAGGGGGTTTTATCCAGAAACACGTATTTGGAAACGTTGTGAATAGTAGAAGGAAAAATTAAGGGGTTGATGATGACTGTCTATTATGTACCCAAAGACTTCAGTCATATTCTAGTTCATAAAAGTATTACACCACAAACTTTAGTCAAACAACAGCTTACAGGTAATAATAACAATAATAATTCTCATAGCTTCATACTACTTATTTATATGGGAAAAAAAAACACCTAGCACACATATAGACTTTTAACTATAGAGATTCAATGTTGTGTGAATATTATGTGTCATAGATTACAAGTAATACCAATGACTTACTTTTGCTACGAAATACATTATCTTATTTCTATCTTATCTAAGTTATGTAAATACTAGTGCCTATGAAATTCTTTGATGTCTCTTCAACTACTTTTTTTGTTGTTGTTAGAATAGTAAGATTCTAGACAGAATATCAATTTGAACTGCTTCAGAGCACTATATAATAAAACCTTTATTTCAAGCTTTGTATTTCCAAATGAAGTTTTTTTGCAACATCAAGGGGAAAAGCTAAGATAAAAAGTCTGTATTCAAAAGACATTGTACATTTTCTGCAAAGATTTCTGTGTATGGAAACAACTCAGTTTTATTTTTATGGTTCTCCGGAAGATGCTGACTCTTCGCAGCATCTTCTTCAAAGCCTGAAAAGATCCACATTTTCTATTTCGAGCCTTAATCATATACCTGGAACAGGAAATTCTCTTTTGTCAGGCTGAACAGATTTCCATTCTGGTGAAGCTCACAATTTGGGGTACATTGGTTTCTCTCACAAAGCCCTGCTCTCTGCAGACTCTGCATGTCCCCACGTGGCTGCTGCAGACCTGCTCTGACGAGGAAGATTGATCTTGCTAAGACTTCCCTCCTTGTAGATTCTGGATTTTCTTTCAGTCTCTTGACCACACTGTCCAGGCGCCTCCCCATCACCCGCTTTGACTTTGATGGCTTCGTGTGCTTGCAGGAGACCAGCTTCTGACTTTCTTACAAAGTCTTATATATTTTTTTTTACGTATTGCCTTTTATGATGGACTTTTTACACTGCCATCCTGCTATTTTGAGCTATAGGATACTAGAGATTATTCAACCCCTCATTAGCAACTGGGTCAAGTATCCACTTCTTTTCTAGGATCAAAAGCTTAAAGGAACTTCCAAACAAGGAAAAAGAAAAGGAAAAAAAAAAAAAAAAGTAAAAAGTCAGTTGGGGAGAAGATTCACCCACCATTATCCTAAATGACATGTTAATACATAAACGTTCCAAGACTAAAGAATATTTCCCATGATTCTTAGGGAATTAAAAAGGAGACTTGTTAGATCAAAATGAGTTCTTTCTCTTTAAACTGTAAAGAAGAATTTAATGAACACAGAAAGTGTATTTAATCTCTTGTAGTTAACACCTATATGGCTTTTTCATTTAGCTCTAAAGCAAACTACACTAATGTAACACACAGGGAAATTCCTTCACCATAAAGATAATTATGATACCCCCCTAATGACTTCTCCACATCACTTAAACTAATTAGCTGTAGAACACAATGTTTGTCACTTTCTTTTTTAATTTTATTATCTTTCTAACACACCAGGTCTCAGCTTTAAATTTGAGTGAAGAAAGGCATAAAAAGTAATCTAAGACTAAAATGATGTGCTTCCTTAAAAGAAAATTCACCAACCTTTACTGGTGCTGTTTTCATATCCATCAATATGGTATTCCTGGCTGTGTCTTTTTTTTTTTTTTTTTTTTTTTTCTGGCTCTCTGCCACACCTTGACTTTCTATCATGCTCTATCATGCTTCTTTTAATCTGAATATTTAGTGTTCTTTCATGTCTTAATTACAGCAAATTGCGGCACAGTTGGCACCATTTCTTGAAATTAATCCCAGAGTACTTTGTTTCTGTCAAGCAGTCAAAGCCTTGGAGAATAATAGTAAATGTTATTGCAGATCTAAATTTAAATGACTGTCTATGTATTTAACTTAAGACTTTAATTATTCGTGCCAAACTGTTTTTGGTTCAAATGTTAAACATTAGTCACTGAGAATGTAGAATTACATTAGACAGCTTAAAACCTACAGACATGTTTGGCTATATTTTTAACATAACAAGTATTTATATTAACATTTTCTCAGGTGTACAAAACTTAGTAAATGGCACGTGATATCTTCTTATGGATATGTATTTCATTGTTCCATTACTTCTGTTATTATTAATAAAAGGTGTGGGTTATGTCTATTCGATTCTACATGGCTTTTCCCTAACCAACTGTTAAATTGTAAGTTCAATGCAAGAATGATTTGGTATTACTATAGCTGATAGTCTTTAAATAATTCAACATGATGAAGCACTTCAATAGTTGTTACAAATGTAAGAATTATATTGTTTTGTTTGTTTTCTATGGGGAATCTCAAAGTCCTAGGTCTCTCAGTGGCCATTTCTTCCATATCCTTATTTTGAGCAGGCTGTGCAAATCTCCAGATTAAAAAAAAACAAAAACCCCCAAACCCTGCATTATAAAAGTTATATAGTAACACTAGCTTTAAAAGAACAAGGGAGTAGAACACATTTATCCATGTTTTATGAATATATGCTTAAAATTTAGAATTTGAAAAATTCTGGAATGTAGAGACTACATATTTGTTGACTAGATTTCAGATAATTGATTTTTGTGCTATTTTTTTTAAAAAGGAAACCTACTCTTAATCAATAATAAAAATTGCATACTTAATAAAGTGAACTTGCATACTTTTTAATGAACATAATAGCAGCCTGTGTATCACATAGTAGTCCACTCAATGAACTCCCATCAGGAAATAAGCTCCATGTAGATCAGGACTTTGCCCTATTTGCATATCTGTGTGTTGCTAGCATCTAGCCCAGAGTCCTATATTTAGCTCTCTATACAATAAGCGCTTAGTCAATTGAATTGGATAGATGGTGTTAATTTCACCTGTCAGACACGTGTCATTTTCCCCACTAGAAAAAATGTGTCGTTTGCTTTGCCTCTGAAATACAAAGAGAATAGGGAAGGATTTACACTTACCGTTTTGGCAGATTTATCTTCAAGCCATCTACAGGCATAAGTTAATAAATACTGCATTTTTATTTCATTTTAATCTCTATCTAAATGAAACTTGATGGCATTTCTATTACCAGCACTTGCGGTATATATTGAATTTAGAGACAAACAACAAGAGAAAGATGGATTCACAAAATTTATGGCAAAATAGATACTTCTCAATAATTCAGAAAAAATGAACAAAGTAGTATGTTTCCAGTTCCCTCTACTTATCAATAACAATGTGATTTTTTAACAGATATCTGCTTCCCCATGTCTCACAATCTCAAGGGTGTAGCTGATCTTTCTAACTACAAAGTTTCCTGGCAGCTGTAAAGTCGCTTTCAAGCTGTGTTATCTGCTGTTCTAGCTGAGCAAGTTCCACTTTGTGTTTCTGTTGGTTAGCTATTACATCCAAATGCAGTGACTGCAAGGTCTTTTGTAGCTTTTCAATGGTAAGAACCGCTTTCTCCCCCGCATGTGACCCCAGATACAAGTATATTGGTCAAGTATATTAGCCGTTTCAGTTTTCTCTTCCTCTGTGATCTACTCACATTCTTAAACATAGTTGTTTTCACTGCATTTAAAAATCGTGGTTAAAATGAGAAATTAATCTCCATGATATGAGATATATTCTGTCCCTTATATTCTCTAAACATTATAATAGGTCTACTTAGAAAAAATAAACGAGCCTGCCTTTTTGTTAGTACAGCTAATGTAAATGTAGAAACTGAGCAATATAAAAGTGAAACCAATTATCTCAGCCCTGAGGTAGTTTCATATCTACTGTTTAGACATCTTAGGGAGTCAAGGAGCTATCTATAAGTAGGACTTCTACATACTTGTTTTGTATAATTGAGATATTTCTCCTCTCATAAGAATCATTCCAATATGTTTAGTCAATTTGTTGTCCTATTTTTACAATTAATTACCAGATAGTTATCTGAGTTAAAACTATGATTGAATTTTATAAAAGTGTTTCATATGACTTTCTTATTTTGTCCTTATTGTAAATTTGTAAAGTATTATCACTCCATTTTAGAAACTAAATTTCAAATCCCTTTGTCTTTCTACTATATACCATGCTATTATTTTTCTTGAGAAATCAGTTTCATGATACCCATTAATTGATTAACAAAATGATTTCTAATTAAAATATGTTTATGTTTTAATAATCATAATATAACATTGTTCACAACATACATCACAAATCCGTTATCAATCATGTATCTAAATGAGTCCTCTCTAAATTTTGGCATTGTGATTTGAGCTCTGCCATGTACTTATTTTGAATAGTAACTATAATCTCCACTTAGCAATAGAAAATAAATGTCTTTGTTTCTTGTTTTTTAATGAGGCTATATTTTTCCTATTTGCATGGTAGAGGATTTCCTTGAAACCAGAAATACAATCTTTATCAAAAGCTAGATAACACCATTAGCTACCAATACTTAGTTTGACCATATTGTAACTGGGGTGTTGGTCAGAAGATAAGTGTAGATTGAAACATGCTTGAGAATAGCAGAATAATTCAGAGTCCTGAAGAACTGGGGATACGACCCTGACAGCAGTCGGCATTGTGTTTCACAAAGTAGAATCAGATAAAGTAGTCTATAAGCAGTTAGCAAAAAATCCTGTGGTGGAATACTAGACTGCAAGACATCGAAGATTATAAGTTAAAATCAATAGATATTAGGCTGTAGGCAGAGAGTACCCAGTGATGTAACTACAGAGCAGAGTCAGTATTTCCTCTAAATCTCATTTTACAAAGGGCCCTAACTGAAAATTGCTGCTGCTTAATGTGTAATAAAATCTGAAAAGTCTAATTCTAGCCAGTTCCATTATTAGGAGCTTAACTAATCATTTTTGAAATTCAAAAATGAACTTCTGTAATTGCTACTCTATACAGTGTACTGCGCTGTGCTGAGTCAGTCACTCAATCATGTCTGACTCTTTGTGACCCCATGGACTGTAACCCGCTCCAGGCTCCTCTTCCATTGGGATTCTCCAGGCAAGAATACTGGAGTGGGTTGCATGCCCTCCTCCAGGGGATCTTCTCAAGCCAGGGACAGAACCCAGGTCTCCTGCAATGCAGGCAAATTCTTTACCATCTGAGCCAATGTGCTAGAATTAGGCCTTTACTGAGGGTAGGAACTATGTTGTTTTTCATTCAGCAGCCCTTGCTTTGGTTTGGCACATGGAAATTGCTCAAAGACCTGCTGGAGTGAATGGAAGTCTTCAGCAGCAACAATAAATGTGATAGTGACCTGTTAAATATACTCCTAATCACTATGTAGGGAGGATAATATCCACAAAGAGACAGTATTATATAAACTGATAAATTCACTAATTTGGAATTTTATGTAATGAAAGTTGTGCAATAAATAACTCATAATTTCCAAAATCTGGAAAATGAACAGGTAGTGAGTAATTGTAGTTAGACTTATAACCTATAAAATTCTCTCATAAGCATACAATGAATTTGTGAAATTAAATGTCTAATTCTGAGGAATAACCATGAAGATTATATTTATCACAAAGAACATATAAGTCTTTTAAAAGCAAAATTTAGGGAAAAAAAATCTCATAGTCTTGTTTAGAGATACAAAAGTGATAGTCTTCATGAATTTTCAAAAAATGGTCTGTTATTTAAATACAGGGTATGTGACTGTCAGAGCTATACTGATTCTCACTGAAATTTCTGTCTAGGTTTTTTTTTTTTTTTTTTAATTTTAATTGTAATTTAAAAGTAGCCAAAATCAACATATCATGATATTGAACTGTAATCCAGAACAGGGTTTCCAATCAGACTTGTTTCCATCAAAGCTTCACTACTTATTAGCAGGTAAACTTAGCTAAGCCATTAAGCCTCTCTGAATCCCAATTTGCTCACCTTAAAGTGAAGCTATAATATTTATCTCATAGAGATGCTAAGATATAAAAAGAAAAATAGTAATATATCTGGTACATTTCTGACACTGTAGGCACATAATAAAAGTCTGTTAATATTATCATAGAGTGATCTTTTACATTAAAATGCATTTGAACTAAAGAGTTTAAAAATTATTATAGAGCCACCATGTATAAAAATTACTCTATTTTTTAATCTCATTTCTGAAAAGTGACTTTCTCCTTAGCTTCTTATATCAGTATCTTTTGAAAGATTTCCCCAACAATAATGCATTTAACTATCTCCTTGACATATTTTTATAATATAAAATAAATACATCAAGGGAAGTATATGGAATTTTTAAAAACAATGTGATGTTAGGTTAAGAAATAAGTCATAAATCAATTTAAAAATTACCTTTAACAGAACAGTGCACCATTATTATTTTTTGCTTATTTTCAAATGGAAGAGTCTGGTGCTTTTTCTCAGAGTGGGCAGTATAACTCTGGTAAGTAAACGTTAACTCTACATGATTTAATCTAGAGGGCAAATACTAAGGAATATAGGGGTGTGTGCTCAGTCGTTCAGTCATGTCCAACTCTTTGCTCCTCCATGGGCTGCAGCCTGCCAGGCTCCTTTGTCCATGGAATTTTCCAGACAAAGTACTGGAGTGGGTGGCCATTTCCTCCTCCAGGGGATCTTCCCAACCCAGGAACTGAACCCCCATCTCTCGCATCTTTTTCACTGGCAAGCAGATTTTTACACCACTCTTATACCACATTTGGTACAGACAAATAAAACCATCAGGTCAGAATTTGGTTGTCAAGTCAGATATAAAAACATAGAGGCCATGATATTGGCTAGAAGAGAGGGGGAAAGATTCTATGCAAGTATATGAGTACAGCTGTGATGGGATCCTGAAAGGAGAAGAATTTGGGTCAGTGAGAATGAGATTAAGATATGAAAAGGGCAGAATATCCACAAAGGAATAGGTGCCAGCAACTAGCTTCTCTTTTAACTGTGGCCGGTAGGTGACATTTCAGTGATCTCTCTACCCTACTCTCTTGATAAAGAATTCTTGGATAAACTAATAGTATTTACAACCAAGCAAAAATAAACATCTTGTTGTTTCACAGATTGGTTCATGAACATTTTGGTTGTTTCTATTAAGTTGAGTTTGCCTCTCTGCCATGTACAACTATGGGATATACCCAGAAGTCTTCACTCAGTTCAGTTCAGTTCAATTTAGTCGCTCAGTCATATCCATCTCTTTGCGACCCCATGGATGGCAGCATGCCAGGCCTCCCTGTCCGTCACCAACTCCTGGAGTTTACTCAAACTCGTGTCCAATGAGCTGATGATGCCATCCAACCATCTCATCCTCTGTTGTCCCCTTCTCCTCCTGCCCTCAATCTTTCCCTCAATCTTTTCAGGGTCTTTTCCAGTGAGTCAGTTCTTCACATCAGATGGCCAAAGGATTCAAGTTTCAGCTTTAACATCAGTCCATCCAATGAATACTCAGGGCTGATCTCCTTTAGGATGGACTGGTTGGATCTCCTTGCAGTTCCAGGGACTCTCAAGAGTCTTCTCCAACACCACAGCTCAAAGCATCAATTCTTCATGGCAGTGCACATAAATCAGTCCCAATCTCTCAATTCAACCCCTCCACACCCTGCGTCTATAT
Source organism: Capra hircus (assembly GCF_001704415.2). NCBI lineage: Eukaryota > Metazoa > Chordata > Mammalia > Artiodactyla > Bovidae > Capra > Capra hircus. The sequence goes on from NC_030821.1 coordinate 41,497,807, forward strand.
GTCCATTCTCTGTGTCTGTATCTCTATTGCTGCACTGAAAATAGATTCATCAATACCATTTTTCTAGATTTCCACTAGAGTCTGTCATACAGAGTGAAAAAGTCAGGAAGAGAAAAACAAATATCATATATTATGCAACAGTGTTTTGAATGCAAAAGCATTATGATCAAACCATTGTTTCCTGTTCAGTTCAGTTCAGTTCATTTTAGTCGCTCAGTCGTGTCCGAATCTTTGCGACCTCATGAATCGCAGCTCACCAGGCCTCCCTGTCCATCACTGTCTCCCAGAGTTCACTCAAACTCACGTCCATCGAGTCCATGATATCATCCAGCCATCTCATCCTGGGTCGTCCCATTCCCCTCATGCCCCCAATCTCTCTCAGCACCAGAGTCTTTTCCAATGAGTCAGCTCTTCACATGAGGTGGCCAAAGTACTGCAGCTTCAGCTTTAGCATCATTCATCCCAAAGAAATCCCAAGGTTGATCTCCTTCAGAATGGACTGGTTGGATCTCCTTGCAGTCCAAGGGACCCTCAAGAGTCTTCTCCAACACCACAGTTCAAAAGCATCAATTCTTCGGTGCTCATCCTTCTTCACAGTCCAACTCTCACATCCATACATGACCACTGGAAAAACCATAGCCTTGACTAGACGGACCTTAGTCAGCAAAGAAATGTCTCTGCTTTTGAATATACTATCTAGGTTGGTCATAAATTTTCTTCCAAGGAATAAGCGTATTTTAATTTCATGGCTGCAGTCACCATCTGCAGTGATTTTGGAGCCCCAAAAAATAAAGTCTGACACTGTTTCCACTGTTTCCCCATCTATTTCCCAGGAAGTGATGGGACAGGATGCCATGATCTTCATTTTCTGAATGTTGAGCTTTAAGCCAACGTTTTCACTCTCCTCTTTCACTTCCATCAGGAGGCTTTTTTAGTTCCTCTTCACTTTCTGCCATAAGGGTGGTGTCATCTGCATATCGGAGGTTATTGATATTTCTCCTGGAAATCTTGATTCCAGCTTGTGTTTCTTCCAGTCCAGTGTTTCTCATGATGTACTCTGCATAGAAGTTAAATAAGCAGGGTGACAATATACAGCCTTGACGTACTCCTTTTCCTATTTGGAACCAGTCTGTTGTTCCATGTCCAGTTCTAACTGTTGCTTCCTGACCTGCATACAGATTTCTCAAGAGGCAGGTTAGGTGGTCTGGTATTCCCATCTCTTTCAGAATTTTCCACAGTTTATTGTGAGCCACACAATCAAAGGCTTTGGCATAGTTAATAAAGCAGAAATAAATGTTTTTCTGGAACTCTCTTCCTTTTTCCATGATCCAGTGGATGTTGGCAATTTGATCTCTAGTTCCTCTGCCTTTTCTAAACCACCTTGATCAGGGAGTTCACGGTGCACATATTGCTAAAGTCTGGCTTGGAGAATTTTGAGCATTACTTTACTAGTGTGTGGGATGAGTGCAATTGTGTGGTAGTTTGAACATTCTTTTGCATTGCCTTTCTTTGGAATTGGAATGAAAACTGACCTTTTCCAGTCCTGTGGCCACTGCTGAGTTTTCCAAACTTGCTGGCAGCTTTTCAAAGCCTCTTCTTTCTTTCAGGAAACACAGGTGGATGACAGGGTGATTCTTAGTTCTTGGTGATTCCCAAGGATAGCAGTTATCATCACTTTCCTCTCTTTGTGACAGGGGCAGCTACTGCCAACAAATATTCCAGGTGACTTCTATCTTGCTTATCAATTTATTGCCCATTTTCTGGAGAACATTTCAGTCAATCACTACTTTTTCAACACCTTATCTACAGAACTTTTTCCAGTATGCTTCTAATTTTCTTAGTCAAATGAAATCAATAAAATTATACTTAGAATAATCCTTGACACATAACTGCAAGGAAATACATTAATTTAAGGTAGTACCTATGGTTTGGGCTTCCCAGGTGGTGGCACTGGTAAAGAGCCTGCCTATGCAGGAGACCTAAGAGACTCAGGGTTCAATCTCTAGGTTGGAAAGATCCCTTGTAGGAGGGTATGGCAATCCACTCTAGTATTCTTGCTGGGAGAATCCCCATGGACAGAGCAGCCTGGCAAGCTACAGTCTATAGGATCACAAAGAGTAGTAGGACATGACTGAAGGGACTTAGCATGCATGCACACAACTATGGTTTACACAAATTTTTTTAAAGTCCACCTAAGATGTCCTAGGGAAGCAAGCTTGAATAACACCACTTACTGATTGTAGTCATGTTTCCATCAGCTCCATGCCCACAGATAGCCCTGTCTGGAGAGTAAGAGCAGAAATGTATTTGCTTTCCAAGCTCAAATTGATTGTTATATATTCTAACCTTTCAAGTGATTGCAATGGAAATTTCTCTAGTACTATGTTAATTTATTTAATATGCCTAAAGTTTATTTTTATGTATATCTCCTGATGCTACTTCTCCTCACCTATCAGTAAAAGGCTCATGAATACTTGTGTAAACTGGGATTTATGTGGAAAATTCTTAAAGAGATGGGAATGCCAGACACTTGACCTGCCTCCTGAGAAATCTGTATGCAGGTCAAGAAGCAACAGTTAGAACTGGACATGGAACAATGGACTGGTTCCAAATCAGGAAAGGAGTTATGTCAAGGTTGTGTATTGTCACCCTGCTTATTTAACTTATATGCAGAGTACATCATGAGAAAGGCTGGACTGGATAAAGCACAAGCTGGAATCAAGACTGCAGGGAGAAATATCAAAACCTCAGATATGCAGATGACACCACCCTTATGGCAGAAAGCAAAGAAGACCTAAAGAGCCTCTTGATGAAAGTGAAAGAGGAGAGTGAAAAAGTTGTGTTAAAACTGAACATTCAGAAAACTAAGATCATGCCATCTGGTCCCATCAGTTCAGTTCAGTTCAGTCACTCAGTCGTGTCCGACTTTTTGCAACACCATGAAGTGCGGCACGCCAGGCCTCCCTGTCCATCACCAACTCCCGGAGTTTACTCAAACTCATGTCCATTGAGTCGGTGATGCCATCCAACCATCTCACCCTCTGTCATTCCATTCTCCTCCTGCCCTCAATCTTTTCCAGCATCAGGGTCTTTTCCAATGAGTCAACTCTTCCCATCAGTTGCTCAAAGTATTGGAGTTTCAACTTCAACATCAATCCTTCCAATGAACACCGAAGACTGATCTCCTTTAGGATGCACAGTTTGCATCTCCTTTCAGTCCAAGGGACTCTCAAGAGCCTTCTCCAACACCACAGTCCAAAAGCATCGATTCTTCTGCACTCAGGTTTCTTTATAGTCCAACTCTCTCACCCATACATGACTACTTGAAAAACCATAGCCTTGACTAGATGGATCTTTGCTAGTGGAGTAATGTCTCTGCTTTTAATATGCTGTCTAGGTAGGTCATAGCTTTTCTTCCAAGGAGCAAGCATCTTTTAACTTCATGGCTGCAGTCACCATCTGCAGTGATTTTGGAGCCACAAAAATAAAGTCTCTCACTGTTTCCACTGTTTCCCCATCTATTTGCCATGAAGTGATGGAAAAGTGAAGTTGCTCAGTTGTGTCCAACTCTTTGCAACCCATGGACTGTAGCCTACCAGGTTCCTCCGTCCATGGGATTTTCCAGGCAGGAATACTGGATTGGGTTGCCATTTCCTTCTATAGGGGATATTCCCCACCCAGGGATTGAAACCAGGTTTCCCGCCTTGTAGGCAGGCTCTTTACTGTCTGAGCCACCAGGAAGTGATGGGACCAGATGTCAAACAAGTAGCTAGTGGGTACCTACTGTATAGTACAGTGAGATTAGCATGGTGCTCGTTGATGACCTGGATGCATGGGATGTAGAGGTCAGGGAGGTCCAAGAAGGAGGGCATATATGTATGAACATAGCTGATTCACTTCTTTGTACAACAGAAACTAACACAACATCATAAAGCAACTATATCCCAATTAGAAACAAACAAATAGCAACAATAAAACACTGCAGCTCAATGTTGATCATACATATAGTTTAAAATTTAAAACGAACTGTGTGAATCTCAGGCTCCATTTATCTCAAAAATGTCATTTCCCCATGTTACACACTAAAATCTCAGTTGTGCTGGTTTTCTTTTAGTTCTTAGAATGTCCCCAAACTCCTTTCTTTCCACATCAGGCCCTGGTGCATGGTGTCCCTTTATTCTGAATGCTCTTCCTACACCCTTCCTTGCTCCTATCAACAGTAATCCTGTTATCTCCCTCATTTTTAAACATCTTACATCAAAACTTCTCAGAAAACCCTGCCTACCCAATCCACTAGAAGAAGTAAGGCTCCTCTGACATACAACCTCCTTGATCTTATACATTTTCATAGGATCTTAAATAATTGTAAAATTTAAAAAATGTCTCATTATGTGTCCAATGCCATTTTTCTCCCACGAAATTTTATGTTCTCTGCATGTATAAAATTCTAACATGGGCAATTCTAACAGGCACTGTGTTCCTGCTACGTAGCTTAGTACTTGGCAAAGGCTTACGATCATTCGCCTAGTATGTATCACATGAACAGCTAACAAACTGAGTACTTACATACATAAACAAAATTAGTGCCCCTGCAAAAACTACCATTGGAATGGAACTGTGTTAGGCTGTTAAATCCATATGTGATTCAGCTATGACATACAAATGAAAGTTTACAGTTATTATTTTCCTTTCTCTTTGGAGAATTTCTTATAACCATTCTTTAAAGGTAAGTAGGCTGATAACAAATTCTGTTAGTTTTCCTTCTTCTGAGAGTGCATTTATTTCTCAAGAATATTTTTGCTATATATAGAATCAGGTTGATATTTCTTTTCTTGAAAAACAAATTGCACTTCCTTCTGAGGCCATAGCTTCAGAGCAGAAAAATGCTGTCACTCAAACCATTGTTCCTGTATAGCAAATGGATCATTTTTACTTAGTTGTATTTAGGATTTTTTCTCTGTCTTTAGTTTTCAGAAGTTTGATCATGATGCATCTCAACCTGGACTTCTATCTTTTCACTTATTAAAAGTTCATAATTGTTCAAGAATCAAGTGGATGATTTATTGCTGTTGTTTGGTTGCTAAGTCATATCCAACTTTTGCAGCCCTATGGACTGCAGCAAGCAAATGATTACTTTTTTCAAATACTTGTCAGATAATTCTAATAGCTGAATTATCTCAGGGTTAGCATCTATAGATTATTTATCTTTCATCATTCACGTTGTGATTATTCTGGTTCTTGGATTGGTGTGTGACTTTGGATTGTATTTTGGACTTCTAGGATATGTTGTGAGATTCTGGATTCACAATTTAATCTGTTTTAGTGAAGAGTCACCCTGTTTAGTGATGGTAGAGGTAGGGGTGGAAGTGGAGGTTCAGATGCTCTTGGGCTCTACTGACACTACCCTTGAAAGGGCAGAGCATGGCATTGCCCTGCCTTGCTACTGGTGGACAGGGGTAGAAGCTCAGCCCTTTATGATCTCCACCAATACTACCCTATCAGCAAAAGCAGAATGTCACTTAGTGCTGCCTCACACCATTTTGTACTTCCTCAGTGCTGACAGCAAGGTGGAGAACAGTGAGGGTGGAGGTTCGTTACTCCGCTGAGCTTCACTGATACTGGCACAGATGCCAGGGTGTTGGATAATGCCAACGAGCACTGCTTTATTCCACATTTTTGCTGCCTGGTAAGGTCAAAGTTTGGCTCTTTGCTTAGCTCAAACAAGAACAATCTGGTGTGAGTCAGAGCACCATCTGTTGCTATCTATTGTTGGTATGGATGAGGGGAAAATGTGTGGAACTTTGGCTCAGTGCTCAGCTCCCCTGACACCAAGAAAGGGAAGAGGAAAAATTTTCCACTGGTATTGAGGTAGCGTACAGTGGGTATCATCAACAATTTTACTACTCTGTTAAGCTACCATTTTCCTTCTTCCTTGGCTAAGTAGAGAAGGCTTCTCTCAGGGGTTTTGTCTACCTCTTTTGATAGTTCCAGGTTGCAGGCCCCTGTGCCTCATCATGGCTAAATAAAAGTTGAAAAAGACAGCCAGGAAGCTCACTGTATTTTCATTCATCAAATCCCATTGTCCTTAGTCAGCTCCACATTTTATTTCCAATCAGTCAGAATCTTTTTATGTTTGCTTGTTGTATTATGTTCAAGTTTTTAAGCTGTGTCAGGAAGGAAAATTTTTTCTCTACTTTCATATTTTTTTAACTCATCTAATAATTAGATTGACATAAGACAGATTAACAGGAGAAAAACAAAATTAAGTTCATGTATACAGGAACCTCCCATAGACGTAAGAGGTTCTCAGACACTCAGGCAGTTGAGACTTATACTGAGCACACAAGCAAGTATGTCATCCTGAACTAAGGAGAAGAAGGTAGTGGTCTAGGTCCTCAAATGATGGCAAATCACAGCAAGATGGAAAGAGCAAATGTTTGGCAAACAAGTGTTTTCCATGCCAAGCAGAGGCAATGGGACAAAGAGAGGAGTTTGAACAGACCCTGCTGAGCTCCCCCAGCTTATCACATGTAACCCATACTCATCATAGTTATCTCTGGTGATAGTTTCTTCCTGGAACAGACCCTTTATTTAAATTATTTTAGGCAGGTAAGGTGAGGGCAAAAAGTTTTTCTTAAATCTGCTCTATCTTGATTGCCTGTCACTCAAAACAATCCACATGCCAATATGACACCTTCTGAGGCAGTGTTTTCTATCTTCCTTTCCCAGGTGGGGCTGATGGTAAAGAACTTGCTTGCCAATGCAGGAAACATAAAGAGGTGTTGGTTTGACCTCTGGGTCCAGAATATCCCCTGTAGGAGGGCAAGGAAACCCACTCCAGTAATCTCATGGACAGAGAAGCCTGCTAGGCTACAGTCCATGGGGTCACAAAAGAGTCAGACATAACTTAGTGGCAAAACATGCAAACAAAAGGGCTTCCCTGGTGACTGAGATAATAAAGAATCTGCCTGCAATATAGGACATCCAGGTTCTATCCCTTGGTTGGGAACATCCCCTGGACAACGGAACAGCAACCCACCCCAGTATTCTTGCCTGGAGAATCCCATGAAGAGAGGAACCTGGCAGGCTACAGTCCATAGGATCACAAAGAGTCAGACCCACTGAAGTGACTAAGCACACACACATTCTACTCTTCAGTTGATAGGAATTACAACTTGAAATTACACCTTCAATGAAAACTTTATACATACATATATACCTCCATATATTCATTTATATATAAAGCTATATATATATATATATATATATCTGTATATATCTGTCTATATATATCTGGATAGATAGATATATATTTAGATAGTATATCTCTATATATGCAGTGTATATATAGTGACATTATATATTTCTACGCACCTATATAGAATGTGCCAGTACCTATGAGTTGTATCTATAAGAATTTTTATTAAAAAAAATAAAAACAAACCTGTAAGTAGCAAACCATTAATTGTTTCTGTTGACGTTTTGAGAAGTGGAATAAAGTAGAAATTTTATTTAGCAAGTTTATTGTCTATTAGCAGCATTCTATATTGCATAATGAAGGTGTTTGTGCTAGGAATCAGCAATATGATTATTAATTATTTCACTACCACTCATGACTCTAGGCAAGTTATAGAATCTCCCTGAGTGTCACATTTCTCATTTGGAAATGGATTTTGTGGGTATGTGATAGAATATATTATCCTGGCAATCCTCTCTAGCTCTCAAGTTTTTTTTTTAATTTTTTAAAACATAAAATTTAAAATTTGCATACTTATTCTTTAGAGATACTAGAAACAGAATGTTACTCAAGTGTTTAGTCAAAAGCAAACTGCATTGTATATTGAATAGGAAGGATGAGTGTTTAACACTATCACACCAGTAAATTTTGCTTTTCTTAGAGACAGCCTCATTTATAATAAAATTTTCCTTGGTCCAATCCTTCTATGACAGCCACAGCTGTGCCTTCTCTGAGCCCTCTCCACTCTGGTGGGTGGCCTGTTATTTTACTTTAGGAAGCCTCAGATATGCTCTTGCTAATGCTTAAGACTTATCTCTCAAACTTGAGCCTTATCTGTCTAATGAATGCCTGTTCACCCTCAGAGCCAAGTGCCCAGGGAGAACCAAACCTCTTGATCCTTGCTTTATGAACATTTACTTACTGGATCTCAGGGTCAGAAGCTCTGTGATGTAGTCACTCTGGTATTGTACTCTCTCCAGGAATCTAGGGTTCAAACAGCCCCTGCAGCTGCTAACCACTATGGCGATAGATGGCCTCAAGCTGGTTTGACTGTTCCAGACTTCAGGTGTATGAATCCCTGTATGTCTGGACTTGCTACTGCCCTGCTCTCAAGCCGTAGTATTCCTTCTGCTCTCTCTGGGCAGCCTATCTTTAATGAGGTGCTTTCCCAACACCTTGGTTCCCATCTTATCCCAGTGTCTTTATGCCAGTCCAGGCAAGACTCAGAGTGAACAACCTTATTTTTAATGGACTTCTGCAGCACCTATTCTAGTCTCATTCCTTCTTTCAATAAGAAGAGAAAATGCAGATAAAAGCCATGCATTATACTCATTTCTTATTATACCATGATATACTTTGATACAAGGCTGTGGTATTTTTCTCCCAATCAAGATAGACATTTACCTCCATTAGTAAGATAATCAGATGATGTCTATTGCCCGCAGAAAAGAATCTGAATGTACAGCTTATCCTAAAAGGCTTTTTAGGACTTCTGTGAGAGTAGAACTTTAAGGAATTTCAAGGAAATGGTTAGATAATAGCTTTATAGAAAGAGAGATGGATAAACATAATAGACTGATAGAAGGGGGAAAAAAGAGAGATTCAGAAAGTTGTTAATCACTACTCTAGGTGTACTAGTTTAATAATTGGCCTTTTTGGTTTGCTTATTCTTAAAATTTGAAAAATGTTGCATTTAAATATTATATTGGTGTTTCGTTTATTTTGAACACAAAACTATCAATGCATACATTGCATTTAATGCAAAACTACTGCTATATATCTAATTAGTTACATAAGTTGCATGCAAAAGTAAATAGTGTACAAATGAAAGCCCAAACAATTAATTATGGTCCAGGGAAACCTTTGCCCTTTTACACAAATACAAAACAAGTCTGAGATGAAATGTAGGATAGAATGCAAAGAAAAATAGAATACTTGGACATTTCTGAGTTTTGAAAAAAGACACAGAGAATCAGTCATTCACTATGAAGTGATTTACTAAAGAATAACAATGATTCAAGTCACCAAAGAGTTACCCGGACATTAGGCACTCTGTGAGCACAAGTGAAAAAGCATTGAATGTTACTAAATATTGTTTAGATGCTATAATGTTGCAGATGTTGGTGCTAAAGCAGTCAAGTTCAGGGAGATAACAGAATAGGTTCAATTCAGTTTAGTCGCTCAGTCGTGTCCGACTCTTTGCAACCCCATGAATCACAGCATGCCAGGCCTCCCTGTTCATCACCAGCTCCCAGAGTTCACTCAGACTCACCTCCATAGAGTCAGTGATGCCATCCAGCCATCTCATCCTCGGTCGTTCCCGTCTCCTCCTGCCCCCAATCCCTCCCAGCATCACAGTCTTTTCCAAAGAGTCAACTCTTCGCATGAGGTGGCCAAAGTACTGGAGCTTCAGCTTTAGTATCATTCTTTCCAAAGAAATCCCAGGGCTGATCTCCTTGAGAATGGATTGGTTGGATCTCCTTGCAGTCCAAGGGACTCTCAAGAGTCTTCTACAACACCACAGTTCAAAAGCATCAGTTCTTCGGTGCTCAGCCTTCTTTACAGTCCAACTCTCACATCCATACATGACCACAGGAAAAACCATAGCCTTGACTAGATGGACCTTAGTCAGCAAAGAAATGTCTCTGCTTTTGAATATGCTATCTAGGTTGGTCATAACTTTTCTTCCAAGGAGTAAGCGTCTTTTAATTTCATGGCTGCAGTCACCATCTGCAGTGATTTTGGAGCCCCCCAAAATAAAGTCTGACACTGTTTCCACTGTTTCCCCATCTATTTGCCATGAAGTGATGGGACAAGATGCCATGATCTTCATTTTCTAAATGTTGAGCTTCAAGCTAAGTTTTTCACTCTCCGCTTTCACTTTCTTCAAAAGGCTTTTTAGATTCATACATGGAATAAGTCTCAGTCTTAATTAGTATGCTTCTTGGTAATATTTGGTAGGTTTTATTTAATATTTCTGTAAATTGGTGTCATGGGTGAGATTAGTTTGGAGTTCTCTTTGTTTTTCTTCATCTTTTTGAAAGTGTAGGGGCCTATGTAGCAGATAGACTATATATATATATATATATATATATATATATATATATATATTTTTATCACTGTTTTGTGTTAATGCTTTTCCACCTTGGTAAAAAGGATTTGGAAGCTATTTTGTGCTTCAGTGGATTTTAGATAGCTTAGAATTAACTGTTTTTTAATGAACTGTTCTGGGAAACAGTCCTTTTTTTTTTTTTTTTTTTTTTTAGTATATGGCTTTGGCAAATCTGTTTTGCAGTTCATATTACTCAGTTCAAGACTATCTGTCTGTTCTGTGATTGGTGGTGGCATTTTACATTTTCCTAAAAAAAAGTTTTTTAAAAAAGATACATACACACACACACACACACACACACACACGCACATATAATTTAGGTTTGTAAATGCATAGGCATAGAATGGAGAAAATTAGTCTCTTATGATTTAGTTAACATCCCCTATATCTGATTATTTCTGTTATTAGTCTATATGTCATATATGTCTGTGATGTCAATTTTTCTTGTTTGATTTAGAAAATGACATATATATTCTTAATTTTCCCCCAAGATAGGTCATTTGTTTATTAATTTATTTATCATAAATAATTTATTTCTGTATATATATATAGTTTCTTTTCAGTTTTCCTTATGTGAATTTTTGCAATTTCAAATGTGTTGAGTTGAGTGATTAACTCACCTGTTTTTCACTTTTTTGCTTTCCATTAACTAAATATGTTAGGTCATCAGTTTTCTTCCCCAAAAACTTTAGTTTTATTTCATTAATTGAGAAAAAGGATTTTAATCATGTTCTATGCATTATTTACATGTAATTGTTAAACATCATATATGTAACATTGTATGTAATATATACATAATACTTTATCTTTCATACTATATAATATTCAAGGCTATATATACATATAAATCTAAAAATGAACAAAAGATTTTAATAGATATTTTACCAAAGATGTAGAAATGAACAGTGTGCATGCTTGCTAAGTCACAACAGTCGCGTCCCACTCTTTGAGACGCTATGGATTATAGCTTGCCTGGCTTATCTGTCCATGGGATTCTCCAGGCAAGAATGCTGGAGTGGCTTGTCATGCCCTCCTCCAGGGGATCTTCCTAACCCAGGGATCGATCTCGCATTGCTTAAGCATTTTGCATTGGCAGGTGGTTTCTTTACCACTAGTACCACATGGAAACCCAAATAACGTAGTCCTGTGGTTTATAATAAGAAATACATATTTGGTCTATCTCCAGTTCCTGGCCCAGAGCTTCTAAAACCTTTAGAATTCCCTAAGCAAGGAAAGCATTAAGGGCTTCTTTTGTTATGTTAGTGAGGTGACTTTTGCAAAGCCCCTAGGTAACAGAGGGTGAGATCTGGCTGCCAGGGAAGACCATTCTGTATTTAGTTGGCTGGTCTTTCAGTCGCATCCCACCAGCCCCTCACCTCTGGGGAAGGGAAAAGGGTGGAAATCGAGTTCCGTCACCAAAGGCAATGACTTAGTCAACCACTAATCATTTCAGTTTATTGATACAGCTGTGTCTGATTCTTTGCAACCCAATGAATGAACTGTAGCACACCAGGTCTACCTGTCCATCACCAACCCCTGGACCTTGCTCAAACTCATGTCTATCTAGTCAGTGATGCTATCCAACCATCTCATCCTCTATTGTCCCCTTCTGCTGCCTTCAATCTTTCCCAGCATCAGGGTCTTTTCCAATGAGTCAGCTTTTTGCATCAGGTGGTCAAAGCATTGGAGCTTCAGTTTGAGCATCAGTGCTTCCAACAAATATTTAGGACTGATTTCCTTTAGGATGGACTGGTTGGAACTCCTTGCTGTCCAAGGTACTCTCAAGAGTCTTCTTCAACATCACAGTTCAAAAGCATTAATTCTTAAGTGCTCAGCTTTCTTTATGGTCCAACTCTCACATCCATAAATAACTACTAGAAAAAACATAGCTTTGGCTAGATGGACCTTTGTCAGCAAAGTAATGTCTCTGCTTTTTAATATGCTGTCTAGGTTGGTCATAACTTTTCTTCCAAGAAGCAAGCATCTTTTAATTTCATGGCTGCAGTCACCATCTGCAGTGATTTTGGAGCCCAAGAAAATAAAGTCTGTCACTGTTTCCATTGTTTCCCCATCTATTTGCCATGAAGTGATGGGACCAGATGCCATGATTTTCATTTTTTGCATGTTGATTTTTTATCCAGCTTTTCACTCTCCTCTTTCAATTTCATCAAGAGGTTCTTTAGTTCCTCTTCACTTTCTGCCATAAGGGTGGTGTCATCTACATATCTGAGGTTATTGATATTTCTGCTAGCAATCTTGATTCTAGCTTGTGCTTCCTCCAGCCCAGCATTTCTCATGATAATAACTCTGCATATAAGTTAAGTAAGCAGGCTGACAATATACAGCCTTGACATACTCCTTTCCCAATTTGGAACCTGTCTTTTGTTCCATGTCCAGTTCTAACTGTTGCTTCTTGACCTGCATATGATTATCTTAGAAGGCAGGTATGGTGGTATAGTAGGCCCTTCTCTTGAACAATTTTCCACAGTTTCTTGTGACTCACACACTCAAAGGTTTTAGCATAGTCAATGAAGCAGAAGCAGAAGTTTTTCTGGAAGTCTCTTGTTCTTTCTATGATCCAACAGATGATGGCAATTTAAGCTATGGTTCCTCTGTCTTTTTAAATCCAGCTTGAACATCTAGAGTTCTCAGTTCATGTACTGTTGAGGCCTAGCTTGGAAAACCTTGAGCATTACTTTGCTGATGTATAAGATGAGTGCTATTGTGCAGGAGTTTAAACATTCCTTGGCATTACTTTTGTGATTAGAATGAAAATTGACATTTTCCAGCCCTGTGGCCACTGCTGAATTTTTGAAATTTGCTGTCATACTGAGTTCAGAACTTTCACAGCATCATATTTTAGAATTTGAAATAACTCAGCTGCATTCCCTCACGTACAGTACCTTTGTTTGTAGTGATGCTTGATAAGGCCCACTTGACTTCATATTCCAGGTAGTCTGGCTCTAGGTGACTGTTCACACCATCATGATTAATGGGTCATTAAGATCTTTCTTGAGAGTCCCTTGTACTGCAAGGAGATCCAACAAATCCATTCTGAAGAAGAGCAGCCCTGGGATTTCTTTGGAAAGAATGATACTAAAGCTGAAACTCCAGTACCTCGGCCACCTCATGTGAAGAGTTGACTCATTGGAAAAGACTCTGATGCTGGGAGGGATTGGGGGAAGGAGGCAAAGGGGATCGACAGAGGATGAGATGGCTGGATGGCATCACTGACTCGATGGAGGTGAGTCTGAGTGAACTCTGGGAGTTGGTGATGAACAGGGAGGCCTGGCATGCTGTGATTCATGGGGTCGCAAAGAGTCGGACACAACTGAGTGACTGAACTGAACTGAAGATCTTTTTTAGTGACCTTAATTAAGATTATTTAAAGATCTTAATTAAGATCTTTTTTAAAAAAAACTTTGTGTGGATCACAATAAACTGTGGAAAATTCTGAAATAGGTGGGAATACCAGATCACCTGACCTGCCTCTTGAGAAACCTATATGCAGGTCAGAGAGCAACAGTTAGAACTGGACATGGAACAACAGACTGGTTCCAAATAGGAAAAGGAGTATGTCAAGGCTGTATATTGTCACCCTGCTAATTTAACTTATATGCAGAGTACATCATGAGAAACGCTGGGCTGGAGGAAGCACAAGCTGGAATCAAGATTGCTGGGAGAAATATCAATAACCTCAGATATGCAGATGACACCACCCTTATGGCAGAAAGTGAAGAGAAGCTAAAAAGCCTCTTGATGAAAGTGAAAGAGGAGAGTGAAAAAGTTGGCTTAAAGCTCCACATTCAGAAAACGAAGATCATGGCATCTGGTCCCATCACTTCATGGGAAATAGATGGGGAAACAGTGGAAACAGTGTCAGTATTTATTTTGGGGGACATTAGAATCACTGCATATGGTGATTGCAGCCATGAAATTAAAATACACTTACTCCTTGGAAGGAAAGTTATGACCAACCTAGATAGCATAGTCAAAAGCAGAGACATTACTTTGCGAACAAAGGTCTGTCTAGTCAAAGCTATGGTTTTTCCAGTGGTCATGTATGGCTGTGAGAGTTGGACTATGAAAAAAGCTGAATACCAAAGAATTGATGCTTTTGAACTGTGGTGTTGGTGAAGACTCTTGCGAGTCCCTTGGACTGCAAGGAGCTCCAACCAGTCCATTCTAAAGGAGATCAGTCCTGGGTGTTCTTTGGCAGAACTGATGTCAAAGCTGAAACTCCAATACTTTGGCCACCTCATGCAAAGTGTTGACTCATTGGAAAAGACTCTGATGCTGGGAGGGATTGGGGGCAGGAGGAGAAGGGAACGACAGAGGATGAGATGACTGGATGGCATCACTGACTAGGTGGACATGAGTTTGAGTGAACTCTGGGTGTTGGTGATGGACAGGGAGGCCCGGCATGCTGGAATTCATGGGGTCTCAAAGAGTCGGACATGACTGAGCGACTGAACCGAACTGAAGATCTTTTTTGTATAGTTCTTCTGCGTATTCTTGCCACCTCTTCTTAATATCTTCTGCTTCTGCTAGGTCTACAGTTTCTGTCCTTTATTGTGCCCATCTTTTCATGAAATACTCCCCTGATATCTCTAATTTTCTAGAAGAGATTTCTATCCTTTCTCATTCTATTGTTTTCCTCTATTTTTTTGCAATGATTACCTAGGAAGACTTTCTTATCTCTCTTTGCCCTTCTGTGGAACTCTGCATTCAGATGGACATATCTTTCCTTTTATCTTTTACCTTTCACTTCTCTTCATTTCTCAGCTATTTGTAAGACCTCCTCTGATAACCATTTTGCCTTTTTGCATTCTTGAGGATGATTCTGATCACTGCCTCCTGTACAATGTTATGAACCTCAGTCCACAGTTCATCAGGTACACTATCAGATCTAATCCCTTGAATTTCTTTGTCACTTCCACTGTATAATCACAAGGGATTTGATTTAAATCACACCTGAATGATCTATTGGTTTTCTGTACTTTTTTTGTTTCAGTCTAAATTTGGCAATAAGGAATTCATGATCTGAGCCACAGTCAGCTCGCCATCTTATTTTTGCTGACTGTATCTTCAGCTGCAAAGAATATAATCAATCTGATATCGGTATTGAACATCTGGTGATGTCCATGTGTAGAGTCATCTCTTGTGTCATTGGAAGAGGGTGTTTGCTATGACCAGTGTTTTCTCTTAGCAAACCTCTGTTAGTCTTTTCACTGCTTAATTTTGTACTCCAAGTCCAAACTTGCCTGTTACTCCAGATATATCTTGACCTCCTACTTTTGCATTCCAATCTCCTCTGATGAAAAGGACATCTTAATTGGATGTTAGTTCTAGAAGGTCTTGCTAATCAACCATACCGATACAATGAAGCCATCACAGAAACCTGAAAAGGACAGGATTTTGAGAGCTTCCAATGAAACTCCTCCCACAGAGTCCTAAGCTATATACTTTTATAAAATAATCATACGTAAAATGTTTCTCTAAATCCTGTGAAGTACTGTAGCATATTAACAGAACCCAAGACTGAGTGATTAAAGAATATGCCTACATGCAATTCAGGAGACACAGGAGATATGCATTCAATCTCTGGGTTAGGACGATCCCCTGGAGAGGGAAATGGCAACCCACTCCAGTATTCTTGCCTTAAAAATCCCATGGACAGAGGAGCCTGGTGGGCTACAGTCCGAAGGATCATGCAAAGGGTGACACAACTAAGTGACAAATCACAGGGAGAAAGTTATGGGACCCTCTTATCTATAGCTGTTTGGTCAGAACCACAAGCGGCAACCGGGCTTGTGTTTGGTCTCTGAAATTTGTGCATTTGAGTGGGGTGGGAGGCAGTCTTGTATTACTCAATCCTTTACCTGTGCAATCTCATGCAATCTCCAGATAGATAGTGTCAGGATTAAGCTAATTTCTTGGTGGCCTTGAAAAAAACACATCAGAGTTCATAAGTACAAGTTCATAATTAGAGGAACATAAATTAAAACCACATGAAATATTTTATATCTGGAAATAGCAACCCACTCCAGTGTTCTTGCCTGGAGAATCCTAGGGACAGGGGAGCCTGGTGGGCTGTTGTCTATGGGGTCGCACAGAGTTAGACATGACTGAAGCAACTTAGCAGCAGCAGCAGATCAGCTATACAAAATAAGACTAACAATAACTAACAGTGTGACAATGCGGAGAAATTTCATACAATTTATGTGAGAAAATGAGATGGTACAGCTAGTTTGGAAAGCAGTTTGAAAGTTTCTTATAAATTACTGTAGAGTCTAACACACTTAAGTCTATAACCAGGTTATATAAAAACACATCTCCACACAAAGACTTGCACATGAATATTCATAGCACCATTATTCACAGTAACTAAAAAATGGAAATAACCTAAATGTCCATCAATTGATAAATGAATAAATAAAGTGTGGAATATCCATACAATAGAATAGTACTCAGCAAAAAAAAAGGAAGAAACTCTTGGCCATGCTGTCTCATGGATTAATATCAGAACACCTCATTCTAAGAATGAGAAGATAGACATAAGAGACACAACATGTTATATGGTTCCAGTTACATAAAAATCCAACAAAAGCAACTTTACACAGACAGAAAGTAGATTAGTGGATGCCAGGGACTAGAGGTGGGAATTGGGGTGGGAACAGGGTTGAAATTTACATGAGCATGAGGAATCTTTCGGGGACATGTGAAAACACTAAAACTGACTTCTGGTGATCACTGAAACTGCCAATAAAAAAATTGAATTGTACACTTGATATGGTTTGATTTTTTGTTCTTTAAAATACATCTTAATAAAGTTAAATATATGTTTATATGTGTATGCGTGTTAAATTGCATGAGTTGTGTCCGATTCCATGTGACTCCATGGACTGTAGCCCTCCAGGCTCCTCTCTCCATGGAAATTCTGCAGGCAAGAATACTGGAGTGAGTTGCCTTGCCCTTCCTCTAGGGGATCTTCCAAACCCAGTGATTAAATCCAAGTGTTGTGTTTCCTGCTTTGCAGGCAGATTCTTTACCCATTGAGCCACATGTGAAGCCCTTCAATTCAATTCAGTTCAATTCAGTTCAGTCACTCAGTGGTGTCCGACTCTTTCCGACACCATGAATTGCAGCACGTCAGGCCTCCCTGTTCATCACCAACTCCCGCAGTTCACTCAAACTCATGTCCATCGAGTCGGTGATGCCATCCAGCCATCTCATCCTCTGTCGTCCCCTTCTCCTCATGCCCCCAATCCCTCCCAGCATCAGAGTCTTTTCCAATGAGTCAACTCTTCGCATGAGGTGGCCAAAGTACTGGAGCTTCAGCTTTAACATCAGTTCTGCCAAAGAACACCCAGGACTGATCTTTAGAATGGACTGGTTGGATCTCCTTGCAGTCCAAGGGACTCTCAAGAGTCTTCTCCAACACCACAGTTCAAAAGCATCAGTTCTTCAGCACTCAGCCTTCTTCACAGTCCAACTCTCACAACCATACATGACCACTGGAAAAACCATCGCCTTGACTAGACAGGCCTTTGTTGGCAAAGTAATGTCTCTGCTTTTAACTATGCTGTCTAGGTTGGTTATAACTTTTCTTCCAAGGAATAAGCGTCTTTTAATTTCATGGCTGAAATCACCATCTGCAGTGATTTTGGAGCCCCAAAAAAATAAAGTCTGACACTGTTTCCACTGTTTCCCCATCTATTTGCCATGAAATGATGGGACCGGATGCCATGATCATACTTTTCTGAATGTTGAGCTTGAAGCCAACTTTTTTACTCTCCTCTTTCAAATTTATCAAGAGGCTTTTTAGCTCCTCTTCACTTTCTGCCATAAGGGTGGTGTCATCTGCATATCTGAAGTTATTAATATTTCTCCCAGCAATCTTGATTCCAGCTTGTGCTTCCTCCAGCCCAGCATTTCTCATGATGTACTCTGCATGTAAGTTAAATAAGCAGGGTGACAATATACAGCCTTGATGTACTCCTTTTCCTATTTGGAACCAGTCTGTTGTTCCATGTTCAGTTCTAACTGTTGCTTCCTGACCTGCATATAGGTTTCTCAGGAGGCAGGTCAAGGGGTCTGGTATTCTCATCTCTTTCAGAATTTTCCATAGTTTATTGTGATTCACACAGTCAAAGGCTTTGGCATAGGCCATAAAGCAGAAATAGATGTTTTTTCTGGAACTCTCTTCCTTTTTCCATGATCCAGTGGATGTTGACAATTTGATCTCTGGTTCCTCTGCCTTTTCTAAAACCAGCTTGAACATCTGGAAGTTCACAGTTCACATATTTTTGAAGCCT
Organism: Capra hircus; assembly: GCF_001704415.2. Lineage (NCBI taxonomy): Eukaryota > Metazoa > Chordata > Mammalia > Artiodactyla > Bovidae > Capra > Capra hircus. Next base: position 41,516,474 of record NC_030821.1, read on the forward strand.
GGCTTGGAGAATTTTGAGCATTACTTTACTAGCATGTGAGATGAGTGCAATTGTGAGGTAGTTTGAGCATTCTTTGTCATTGCCTTTCTTCGGTATTGGAAGCCCTTAAATGTGTATGTATATACACATGCATATTGTTTTTAAATGCAAGAGTGTACTTTTTACAGTTTTGTGCTCTCTTAAATCAGAGGGTATAATATACAATAATTTGACTTTTCAAAGTTTATTGAAGTGTTTTACGACACCACATATGACCAAATTTGGAAGTTCATAGCAATTTTTTAAAGAATATTTTCTATTATTAGAGTACAGAACTTAAAAATTATGTATATATTATAATATTTCATTGTCAGCATATTTAATTGTCTTAAATTTTTATTAAACTGAAATTGGAAAAAATAAGAGTTTACAATTAAAAGGTGTTTCTGTTTCTGATTCAATATTGCTAATCCCACTTTTTTTTTTTTCTTTTTTAGTTTGCATCTTCTTGAACTGGCTAGATCCACGTGTTTAGTCATTCAGTTGTGTATGACTTTGTGACCCCGTGGACTGTAGCCCTCCAGGCTTCCCTGTCCATGGGATTTTTCAGGCAAGAATACAGGAGTGGGTTGCCACTTCCTTCTCCAAGCTACATCCGTATTTTCTATATTTGGCTTTTTTGGGTTATTTTGTAATTTTTGTATTCAATGTATTACTAGTTTTTGTCCTTGGTTCTAATAAAACTTCTTCTTTAAACTGATAATTTAAGCCCTTTTATATTTATTTAAATGATTTACATGTTTGGTTAAAATATTTTTTCCCACTACTTTTTAAAATGTGTCACTATGTAAATAGCATTTGTTTCCTTTTATACATATTTGTGGGGCTTTTTCCTCACAATTTGGAAAATTTGTACATTTTTCAGAGATTTTCTTCATAGGTATTACTTTTACCAGTATACTTAGTTATTTAAATCTTTGAACAGTATATTTGTTATCTAAATCTATACTTTCTTCTTTTACTATGTCCCAACCACTTATTTTGGGGTCAATCAGATGAGACTAGATTATACTGCAGTAAAAAGAACACAACATTTCAGTGACTTATCAAAATAACGTTTATTTCTTGCAAAAAGTACCCTACAGTCTGGATACCCTCTGGTGCTGTTATTCTCCAAATGCAAAAAGTTCTCTCCAGAGCAGCTATTCTTCAAATGGCAGCTCAGGAGCCTAGGCTGCTTTGATCTTGTGGCCTCTACTTCTCAACACAATGCTTCATGTCCACTCTGCAGGAGAAGGGAGTATGGAGGAAGAGGAATTCAGCATGTCAGCCGGAAGTGACAGCAGTTATTTCTGCTGATATGCCTTTGACCATAAACCAAGTCTTAGGAAGCAGTCAGTACTCCTTGTACCTACCAAGAAGGAGAAGTGAGCCAGATATGAGTAAATGCTTATAATACCCCTACATGACTTCAACTATATTACTTTATTTTATAAGACTATTTAATGTCCTTAAATATATATAAATATAAATATATATCTTGCATTAATACCTTTAACACTTCTTTGTGATGCTTGATTATAAAATGATTGTTTATTATAAAATAAAAAGAAACTGTACCAAGCGCAGGTGACAGTGGCGAGCCAGCGCACTAAGCATGGCTGAAAGGAGCTACCCCACATCCGAGGTCAGGGGCAGCGGCCTAGAGTGCCAGGCTGCAACGGCTCAGGAACGGCCAAGAGGAGCTACCCTGCATCCAAGGTCGGGGCGGCAGCTCGGAGGAGAGACCCGCGTCCGAGGTCAGGGCGGTGGCTGGGAGGAGCTAACCCGTGTCACAGGCCAATGGAGGCCAGGAGGAGACACCCATGTCCGAGGTCAGGGGTGGCCAGGAGAAGCCACCTCGCACCCGAGGCCAGGGGCGGTGAACCTGAGGAGACACCCCGAGCCCAAGGTCAGGGGCAGCAGCTGGGAGGAGCCACCCACACCCGAGGCCAGGGCAGGCAGCCAGGAGGAGCAACCCGAGGAGCGGTGGCTGTGCAGGCACAGGAGGGCCTAGAGGAGCTATCCCACGTTGAAGGTCAGGAACGGGAGGGGGTAGGAGATACCCCTCATCCAAGGTAAGGAGCAGCAGCTGTGCTTTGCTGGAGCAGCCGTGAAGGCATACCACACGCCCAAGGTAAGAGAAACCCAAGTAAGATGGTAAGTGTTGCAAGAGGGCATCAGAGGGCAGACACACTGAAACCATACTCACAGAAAACTAGTCAATCTAATTACACTAGGACCACAGCCTTGTCTAACTCAATGAAACCAAGCCATACCCGCAGGGCAACCCAAGATGGGCGGGTCATGGTGGAGAGGTCTGACAGAATGTGGTCCACTGGAGAAGGGAATGGCAAACCACTTCAGTATTCTTGCCTTGAGAACCCCATGAACAGTAGGAAAAGGCAAAATGATAGGATACCAAAAGAGGAACTCCCCAGGTCATTAGGTGCCCAATATGCTACTGGAGATCAGTGGACAAATAACTCCAGACAGAATGAAGGGATGGAGCCAAAGCAAAAACAATACCCAGTTGTGGTTGTGACTGGTGATAGAAGCAAGATCCGATGCTGTAAAGAGCAATATTGCATAGGAGCCTGGAATGTCAGGTCCATGAATCAAGGCAAATTGGAAGTGGTCAAACAAGAGATGGCAAGAGTGAACATCGACATTCTAGGAATCAGCGAACTAAAATGGACTGGAATGGGTGAATTTAACTGAGATGACCATTATATCTCATACTGCGGGCAGGAATCCCTCAGAAGAAATGAAGTAGCCATCATTGTCAACAAAAGAGTCTGAAATTCAGTGCTTGGATGCAATCTCAAAAACGACAAAATGATCTCTGTTCGTCTCCAAGGCAAACCATTCAATATCACGGTTATATAAGTAACGCTGAAGAAACTGAAGTTGAACGGTTTTATGAAGACCTACAAGACCTTTTAGAATTAAGACCCAAAAAAGATGTCCTTTTCATTATAGGGGACTGGAATGCAAAAGTAGGAAGTCAAGAAACACCTGGAGTAACAGGCAAATTTGGCCTTGGAATGCGAAATGAAACACGGCAAAGACTAATAGAGTTTTGCCAAGAAAATGCACTGGTCATAGCAAACACCCTCTTCAAACAACACAAGAGAACACTCTACACATGGACATCACCAGATGGTCAACACTGAAATCAGATTGATTATATTCTTTGCAGCCAAAGATGGACAAGCTCTATACAGTCAACAAAAACAAGACCAGGAGCTGACTGTGGCTCAGATCATGAACTCCTTATTACCAAATTCAGACTCAAATTGAAGAAAGTAGGGAAAACCACTAGACCATTCAGGTATGACCTAAACAAAATCGCTTATGATTATACAGTGGAAGTGAGAAATAGATTTAAGGGCCTAGATCTGATAGACAGAGTGCCTGATGAACTATGGAATGAGGTTCATGACATTGTACAGGAGACAGGGATCAAGATCATCCCCATGGAAAAAAAAAATGCAAAAAAGCAAAATGGCCGTCTGGGGAGGCCTTACAAACAGCTGTGAAAAGAAGAGAGGTGAAAAGCAAAGGAGAAAAGGAAAGATATAAGCATCTGAATGCAGAGTTCCAAAGAATAGCAAGAAGAGATAAGAAAGCCTTCTTCAGTGATCAATGCAAAAAAAAGAGGAAAAGAACAGAATGGGAAAGACTAGAGATCTCTTCAAGAAAATTAGAAATACCAAGGGAACATTTCATGCAAAGATGGGCTCGATAAAAGACAGAAATGGTCTGGACATAACAGAAGCAGAAGATATTAAGAAGAGGTGGCAAGAATACACAGAAGAACTGTACAAAGAAGATCTTCACGACCCAGATAATCAGGACTATGTGATCACTAATCTAAAGCCAGACTACTTGGAATGTGAAGTCAAGTGGGCCTTAGAAAGCATCACTATGCACAAAGCTAATGGAGGTGATGGAATTCCAGTGGAGTTGTTTCAAATCCTGAAAGATGATGCTGTGAAAGTGCTGCACTCAATATGCCAACAAATTTGGAAAACTCAGCAGTGGCCACAGGACTGGAAAAAGTCAGTTTTCATTCCAATCCCAAAGAAAGGCAATGCCAAAGAATGCTCAAACTACCGCACAATTGCACTCATCTCACATGCTAGTAAAGTAATGCTCAAAATTCTCCAAGCCAGGCTTCAACAATACGTGAACTGTGAACTTCCTGATGTTCAAGCTGGTTTTAGAAAAGGCAGAGGAACCAGAGATCAAATTTCCAATGTCCACTGGATCATCGAAAAATCAGGAGAGTTCCAGAAAAACATCTATTTCTGCTTTATTGACTATGCCAAAGCGTTTGACTGTGTGGATCACAATAAACTGTGGAAACTTCTGAAAGAGATGGGAATACAAGACCACCTAAGCTGCCTCTTGAGAAATCTGTCTGCAGGTCAGGAAGCAACAGTTCAAACTGGACATGGAACAACAGACTGGTTCCAAATAGGAAAAGGAGTACGTCAAGGCTGTATATTGTCACCTTGCTTATTTAACTTATATGCAGAGTACATCATGAGAAACGCTGGGCTGGAAGAAACACAAGCTGGAATCAAGATTGCCGGGAGAAATATCAATAACCTCAGCTATGCAGATGACACCACCCATGTGGCAGAAAGTGAAGAGGAACTAAAAACCCTCTTGATGAAAGTGAAAGAGGAGAGTGAAAAAACTGGCTTAAAGCTGAACATTCAGAAAACGAAGATCATGGCATCCGGTCCCATCACTTCATGGGAAATAGATGGGGAAACAGTGGAAACAGTGTCAGACTTTATTTTTTGGGGCTCCAAAATCACTGCAGATGGTGACTTCAGCCATGAAATTAAAAGATGCCTACTCCTTGGAAGAAAAGTTATGACCAACCTAGACAGCATATTCAAAAGCAGAGACATTACTTTGCCGACTAATGTCCGTCTAGTCAAGACAATGGTTTTCCTGTGGTCATGTATGGATGTGAGAGTTGGACTGTGAAGAAGGCTGAGAGCTGAAGAATTGATGCTTTTGAACTGTGGTGTTGGAGAAGACTCTTGAGAGTCCCTAGGACTGCAAGGAGATCCAATCAGTCCATTCCGAAGGAGATCAGCCCTGGGATATCTTTTGAAGGAATGATGCTAAAGCTGAAGCTCCAGTACTTTGGCCACCTCATGAATAGAGTTGACTCATTGGAAAAGACTCTGATGCTGGGAGAGATTGGGGGCAGTAGGAGAAGGGGACGACCAGTATGAGATGGCTGGATGGCATCACGGACCTGATGGACGTGAGTCTGAGTGAACTCCGGGAGATGGTGATGGACAGGGATGCCTGGCGTGCTGTGATTCATGAGGTTGCAAAGAGTTGGACATGACTGAGCGACTGAACTGAACTGCACTGTACCATTTATTGTATCTTCCACTCTCTGTCCTTTTCCCGTCTCATTTTTATGGTTTATAGCATTTCTACATAATCAGAGGTTATTAAATTCTTCACTGTCTTTTTTATGAAAAATTATAACAAGGCCTTCCTTTACTTTATTTACTTTTAGCATAAATATTAGAAGATAAATTGGACAGTTTGTGATGAAATTTAGAAAACTTTTCCACAAACCAAACTTACAAATCTTTCCCTTTGGCTCTGACTTACAATCCTCCTTCACTGTGATGAAGACATATCGAGTTCTTCCTGATTTTTGGTTATTTGAGTGGTTTCTCAACTGACTGGTCCTCAAGGTGTGTAATTCTTGCACTGGGTTTTATGGTCACTGGATCTATGACTTATCCAAGTTTGAAAATGATCTCAGACAGTTTGTGTCTCATATGTTTTGTCTGTAGGACAGATAAAGTTCTGAGAAACACAGGATTCCCAACTATGCACTGATGAACATTACCACCCTGTCTTTGGAAATGCAAGGTTGAAGTGTAAATTGCACAACCTTTTCACAGGCATATTTAATATTTGTAGTATATGACTTGGTATTAGTATTTTGCTCTTGCTATATAGAAGTACAAGTAAAACTATGAAAATGATTAGAACCTAATCCTTTTGACTTTATTGATCTTCTCAGTCTTATTTCCCTAATCACATTGCAAGTTCTTTGTGGTGGGAAAAGTGACATGTTTTTCTGTAGCATCTAAAAGTTAATGAGGCACAAAAATTAATTTTTAATAGTTTTTTTTTTAAGTTGGCACCATGTCAATTCTGAATGACCTTCCTGGGAGAATTTCCTGAAGTTCTGGGGCAACATAGAGTAAATAGTGCAACTGTTACCCAAATGTGGTAAATGGAGGTGTAGAATATGACTTCAAACTTAATTAGATTTTATTATCATCATATGGAACTATGATGGGAATTGTACTGCAAAATTATACATTCTGTTTTAAATCAAGGATTTCTAAATTTTATTTTTTACTTTTTTTTTCCAGTATACTTTTCGAATTAGAGACCTGTTGAAATAAACGCATATGATAAAATTCTGGAAAAGTGTTTGGTTGAATCAGAACAATGGTGTATGAGTCAAATTGTCCTCACTAAGAGAAAAAAAAGTAAAAAGTTTTTCCAGAGATCCCATTTTCCATCAACACTATGTCTCTCTATATATTTATATCTGTATATCTACGTGTCTCATGTGAAATGTGCTCAGTCCTGTCTGACTCTTTGCAACCCTATGGACTGTAGTCCACCAGCTCCTCTGTCCATGGTGTTTTCAAGGCAAGAATACTGGTTGGGTTGCCTTATCCTCCTCCAGGGGATCTTCCCAACCCATGGATCGAACTTAAGTTTCCTGAAACTCCAGCACTGCAGGCAGATTCTTTACCATTGAGTCACCAGGGAAGTACATATGCAATATGTATATATCCAAATGTGAAAAAAGAAATCCTAAAAGTAAATGGGACACATCTATTCAAGTTATTACTTAAAATCTATTGAATATCATTAATATGCACTATTAAACTTCCTAATTCAATAAATAAGGTAGTACTTTAGAATATTACACTTCCAGATAACACTAAAATTTAATAAGAATGTTTTGTCTATTGAAATAAAAGTGTTAGTCCCTTAATCATGTGTACTCTGAGACCCCATGGACCACAGCCTGCCAGGCTTCTCTGTACATGGAATTCTCTAGGCAAGAATACTGGAGTGGGTTGCCATTTCCTTCTTCAGGTATATTCCCAGCACAGGGATCGAACCCAGGACTTCTGTATTGTAGGAATATTTTTTACTGTCTGAGCCACCAGGGTATCCTGTTTCAGTATCAACAATATAAAACAGAAAATAAATAAATAAAGGAATTTAAAATCTGTTTATCAATATACAATGTAACTTTTGACATTAAATAAAACTTCTGACTATTGAAATAAAGAAAACAGAATGCAGAGATACTATCCATGTTATTGAACACAATCCAAGTTACCTGTGCATGCTAAGTTGCTTCAGTTGCATCAGAGTCTTTGAGACTCCATGGATTGTAGCCTATCTCCTATGCCCATGCAATTTCCCAGAGAAGAATACTGCAGTGGGTTGTCATGTCTTCCTCCAGGGGATCTTCCAGACACAGGGATGGAAACCACATCACTTATGTCTCCTTCACAGGCAGGTGCTGGTGCCACCTGGGAAGCCCCCCAAGTGTTAGTTGCTCAGTCCTGTCCGACTTTCTGCGACCCCATGGACTGTAGCCCGCCAGGCTCCTCTGTCCATAGGGTTCTCCAGGCAAGAATACTGAAGTGGGTTGACATTTCCTCCTCTAGGTCTTCCTGACCCAGGAACTGAACTGGTGTCTGACACATTGCAGGGTTCTCCCACACTGTGGGAGATTCTTTACTGTCTGAGCCACTAGGGAAGCCTCCAAGTCACCTAAGAAAATATAATTCTGAAACCTGCTTATGATGTTAGTCTACATAGCCAAAAATAAAATTCTTTATAAAATTAAAACAGGATAAATACAGAAAATAATACTTAACACACTCAAAATCCTATAAATAACTTAAAGAGAAAAAAAATGTAAACAACTAAAAGAAAAAATTAAATGAGCCAACATAGGACTAAATGCTAATATGTTAACAAAATTGATGGACTATCAGAAGTCAATGGAAAAACATCAATAAATCTTTGCCCATTTGCCTCCATTATGAAACAGCTTTCCCTTATGCCTAAAAATTTTAAAACCTTATGAACTTGCACACTTTAGCTCTTCAAATTGAACACATTTTTCTTATTCAGTTTAATTTAGTACCATTTAGGCTTCCCTTGTCGCTCAGATGGTAAAGAATCTGCCTGCAATACAAGAGACTCAGTTTTGATCCCTGGGTCAGGAAGATTCCCTGGAGAAGGGAATGGCTACCCATTCCAGTATTCTTGCTTGGAGAATTCCATGGACAGAGGAGTGTGGTGGGCTACAGTTCATGGGGTTGCAAAGAGTCAGACATGACTGAGAGACTAATACTTTCACTTCTACCATTATTTAGACATTCTCTAAATATTTAGAAGAAACTTTGGATGCTTTAAATGATAAATACTTTATAGACCTATTTTATTTATATTTCTCATATTTTAAAGAACAATCCCACTTACTTAAACTATTTTTTTTTTAATTGGCATTTTAAGTTGTTGTAGTGTGTCATCCCTATACAATTTTTCTGAGTCCTTCCGCTCCAGGAAAGAATTGAATATTCTCTCATTGAGGTACCTGTTTAGTACAGTACAGTATTTTTATTTTAATTTTGATTTTATTATTCTGAAACTGTTTAAACATTCTTTTCTAATAAACTATATGCTCTTTGAGGGCATAAACATTTTTTCTTAGGTCATCATTTACCTAAATGACTTATACAGACTAACCTCTCAATAAATGTCTAGTTTATGAATAAATGAATAAAATGTAAAAATATTTTACACTCCTTTAAGATTCAAATGACTATGACTAATCTCCCAATTCATATCCAGTATTCTTTGCAACATATTTAGTCAAGTTTCCATGAAAGGTAGTGTTATTTCATTGCCTCCCCAGTGGCTTAGACGGTAAAAGTGTCTGCTTACAATGCGGGAGACTGGGGTTGGATCCCTGGTTGGGAAGATCCCCTGGAGAAGGAAATGGCAACCCACTCCAGTACTTTTGCCTTGAAAATCCCATGTATGGAAAGCCTGCTAGGCTACAGTCCATGGGGAGGCAAAGAGTTGGACATGACTGAGCGACTTCATTTTCACTTTCACTTTTCGATAAGGTAAAACATGAAGTATGTCATATAAAATGATTAAATAAAATGACATGACTTGCCTAAAAAAGAAGGCATTCTATCATCTTTTCATAAATTGCACTGATATAACATTGTGAAGCTCAATGCCATATATTGATTTCAAAGGAGGAGATATAATATTTAGGCTGTCCTCACGTTGGGGTAAAACAATTAAAAACAAAAACAAAAACAGGGACGTTCTTGGTGGTCCAGTGGTTAAGAATCCACCTTCAAATGCAGGAAACTCGGGCTTGATATCTGGTTGGGAAAGATCCTACATGTCATGAAGCAACTAAGCCTGAGCACCCCAAAGTGTAGCCCACATATGCAACTAAAAGTTTGTGCTCCACAGTTAAAGACTCCGAGTGACACAGTGAAGATCCTGAATGCTGCAACTTAGACCTGTAGCCAAAAATAAATAAATGCTTCTTTTAGAAAACTGTTTTTCTCCAGTCCAGGTTTGATGTATGAGGAAGGGTACTCAAGGGGATGATGCACTGGGATGACCTTGAAGGACTGGATGGAGAGGGAGGTGAGAGGGAGAGTCAGGAAGGGGAACACATGTATACCCATGGCTGATTCATGTGAATGTATGGCAAAAACCACCAAAATAATAATAATAATAATAAAATTAAAAATTAAAAAAAATGAAAAACTGATCTTCCCATTTTCTTTTGCCACTTTCAATTTTCTACTCATCCTCTCCCAACATACCCCATCATGGAGTGAAAAAAAATCACTTAAATGTAAACACACTGATTTATTAAAGCTATCTTCTGAGCATCTAATATCATACCCCTTCCTACAAAGTTTGGAAATAGAGAAGACTTACGAGATAAGTCTGTACTTCTCACCATGAGAGCCATAGTACTTTCACTTACATACACGGCAGTTCTGTTTCTGGCCTCAAGTCTCATTGGTGTTGACTGCTAGAGGCCTTCTGCTGTTCCCAGTAAGGCTGCCATCAAGAATAATGGCCTCTTCTAGAAATGGTTCTGTCATCATCAGTACCCTCAGGGAATCCCTGTTACATCTTGATTTTTTCAGCTTTCCTGAATATCTGGTGTACAAGAAAGTGCAGGGCCATACACAAAGAGCCACATTTGGAGAGTACCCATAGGAGATTCCCTGAGGAAAGTTCAAAATTATCCAGCTGGACAGCTTTTTGGAGAAGCTGGTTTGTATCAGAAAAAAACTCTAAGGCACTACAATGTCATCTCCTACACCTCTGCCACTTTCTTCCCTACTATGGGACAGGAAATATTTACCTAGCTCTTCCTGGCTTAAAGTAAGCATAGATATTTGATGGCTGAAATGTTTGAAGAAGAGAAATCTGTTTTTTAACTGTATGACCTTGGGCTTCACTTTCCAAGTAAAAGAAAATAATATTTTACCAGATAAAATAAAATGTATTGTATTATATTAGTTTCAAGTGTATAACATAATTAGGTATTTGCACGTGTTGATAAATGATCATTACAATAAATATAGTTAAAATCCATCACTTTACAGATATTTTTCTTGTGATGAGAACAACTCTCTTAGGAACTTTCAAATACATAATAGAGTGTCATTAACTATAGTCACTATGCTGTACATTACATCCACAGTACTTATTGATTTTATAACTGGAAGTTTGTACATTTTGACCACCTTCACCCATTTTATTTACTCCCCACACCCCACCTCTATCAACCACCAATATACTCTCTGTGGGTTCAGTTTTGTTTTTTATTTTGGTTTTGTTTATCTGTTTCAGATTTCATTTGTAAGTGAGGTCATATGCTATTTGTCTTTCTCTGACTAAATTTACTTAGACTAATACCCTTAAGGTCTTTCCTTGTTGTCACAAAAGGCAAGATTTCCGTCTCTTTTTTTATGACTGAATTACATATGTGTGAGTGTGTGTGTGTGTGTGTGTGTGTGTGTGTGTGTATACTACAATTTCTTTAGTCATTCTTGGCTATTGTGAATAATGCTACAATGTATACTGGGGTGCATATATCTTTCTGAATTAGTGTTTTTGTTTCCTTCACATAAATACCAGAAGTGAAGTTGCTAGATTATAGCATATTTCTATTTAATTTTTTTTAAGAACCTTACTGAACGACTTCCCTTTCACTTTTTTTTTCCTTTTTTTTTCCCCCCTTTCACTTTAAACTTTCATGCATTGGAGAAGGAAATGGCAACCCACTTCAGTGTTCTTGCCTGGAGAATCCCAGGGACGGAGGAGCCCGATGGGCTGCCATCTATGGGGTCGCACAGAGTTGGACACGACTGAAGCGACTTAGCAGCAGCAGCAGCAGCAGACTGTTTTCTTTGGGCTTCCCTGAAGGCTCAGAGTTTAAAGCGTCTGCCTGGAAGGCGGGAGACCCAGGTTTGATCCCTGGGTCAGGAAGATCCTCTGGAGAAGGAAATGGAAACCCACTCCAGTACTCTTGCCTGGAGAATCCTATGGAGGAAGGAGCCTGATAGGCTACAGTCCATGGGGTCACAAAGAGTCAGACACAACTAAGCGACTTCACTTTTCACTTTTCATACTGTTTTCCTTGGTGGCTACACCAATTTACATTCTCTCAAATAGTGCAGAATGGTTTCTTTTTCTCCATATCCTCACCAATACTTGTTATTTCTGTCTTTTTTATAATAGCCAACTTAGCAGATGTGAGGTATATCTCAATGTGATTTTGATTTGCATTTCCCTAATAATTAGTGATATTCAGACACATTCTTATGTACCATTGGCCATATATCTGTAGTTCTCCTTTAGAAAAATGTTTATTCAGATCCTCTGTCCATTTTTTAATCAAATTGCTTTTTGGTGTTTTAGATTTTTTTCTTTTGATATTTGTTTTTGTTTTGATATCAAGTTTTATGAGTTTTTTATGTATCTTGGATGTGTGTGTTTGTGTGCGTTCAGTTGCGTCTAACTCTTTTTGACCCTGTGGATTGTAGTCCTCCAAGCTCCTCTGCCCATGTCATTTTCCAGGCAAGAATATTGGAGCAGGCCATTTCTACTCCAGAGGATCTTCTCAACCCAGGGATCCATCCCATATCTCTTGCATCAACCTGCACTGGGAAGTGGATTCTTTATTATTGTGCCACTCATTAAGTTATATGAATCCTTCATGTACTTTGCATATTAATCTCTTATTTTTGACAAATTATTTGAACATATATGAGTGGATTTATTTCTAAGCTCTCTTTTCTTTTCCATCAATCTGTGTGTCTATTTTTATGCTAATACCATGCTGTTTTGTTTACTATAGCTTTGTAATAGAGTTTAAAATCAGGAAATGTGATACCTCTAGCTTTGTTCTTTCTCAAGATTGCTTTGACTTTTGGGGTCTTTTGTGCTTTGAGTAGTATGGTTATTTCCACAATAATAATTCATCAATTTCTTTCATCAATATCATATTTTTCATTGTATAGGTCTTTCATTTCCTTGGATAAATATATTTCTAGGTATTTTATTTTTGAGGGTGCAGTTGTGGATTGTTTTTATTAATTTCTTTCTGATAGTCTTGTTATTGTGTGGAAATACAAGAGCTTTTTATATTGACTTTGTATTCTACAACTTTACTTAATTTGTTTATTAGTTCTAATAGATTTTTGGTGGAATATTTAGGATTTTCAAAAGAAATATAATAACATCTGCAAATAGTGACACTTTTACGTCTTTCTTTACTCTTTGGATGACTATTTTTTCTTTGCCTAAGCTTCTTGACCTGTGGCTCATACCCATCCCTGGCATCTTCACCCTTAGATCCAAGGCCTAACCAGGTGTTGCAGAGTCAGTGCCAGTTCTCACCCTGCAAGAAATTCATTACCAACATCCCCTGCCAATAACACCATGGGCTCCACCCACCTCCAACCCAAAACGTGCAGGAGCTAATGGACTAGACAGGCTTCTCAACAGTTCCAATGGAGATTTAAGAAGCTGAGTTTAAGAAGCTGAACTTAAGAAATAGGGATGGTTTAACCATTCCTAAAGAGAACTTCAACCAAGTCCCAGAATTGGAGCTTGACAAAATATGATCCAAATAGCCATCTGACTTCTTTGATCACATGAAAGTGTGCAAGGGGGTCAGTGACCTGGCCCAGGAGGTCAATGTTGAGGACTTCCTGATCATTATGTCTTACTTCCAACCCATGGACACCAGAGTAGGGGAGGAGCAGGCACGGGTGTACACACACACAAAAAAAAACCTAAACTTTCTTTTCCATGTGTATGACTCAGGGAACAACACTGGAAGACTATCAAAATGTGATTGAGGAGCTTCTCTCCAGAATCCATCACACTGAGAAATATTCTACTCACTCCAATGCAGAGGAGGCCATGATGGATCAGCCAGAATCTGCAGATGAGCCAGAATCTGCATGTGGCAGACAGAGCCTGATAAGGTGTTGGAGGGGATCACAGTTAACAACTCCTTGAAGCTCTGGCTGGTGGCAGACTGCAAGACCAACATGCATGTCTGCTTCCTTAGCATGGAAACCATTACCCTTTGCAATGGGGCAGCATCCCTGGGTGACCTGGAGTAGCCAACATCCCTTTGCTACAGTCATTGTAAGATCTGTTGTTGATATGTTCTTATTATATTCCATATTGGTTATGAGAGGTGACTAGAAGGAGATAGATAACATGTCTTGTAATTTAGTAGATGCTGGGCAATGAAAAGGCAGATTCAGACCTAACAATTAGGACTACACATTTTCCAGAGATCCTAGAATTTGAGTAGGACACACTAACTGGATGGAACACTGAGGTGGATGAAATATTGAGGGTTATTCTCTGGAAAAAAAAAAAAGGCAAATATATTCAAATACATGAAAAGACATTTACAAATGAATTTAGGAGAAGGAAAGTGTAAACTATAGCAGTGCCTACTATCTGTCTCTTTAAATATTGTTTTCTTCTACATTAATATAATTTTTAGTTGAGCACTCGGCTCCCCATGGAAATACTATATTTCTCCAGTTTTGCTGAAATTGAGTGTGGCTATGTGTCTAATTTTTGTTCCATAGCATAGGAGGAAAAGCTATGTGTACAATTTCTAGTCAGTACCCTAACACAAATAACCATGTGTTTGCATTTCTTCCTTCTGTAGTTGGAGAGGGCATAAGTTGGCAGCAATTGGAATAAGCATTTCAGATCAGAAGATGAAAGCTAGACACTGAGGGTGACTAGCATCAGGGTAGAGCAAACCTGGGACCCTGATGACTTCATGGAGGAAAGCCTTGAACATAAAGGATCTTTCAAAGAAAGAGAATTAAATAAGAAATAAATTTTTATGAGTCAAGCTCTTGTGAACTATTGTCACATTTTTCAATGGCAAAACCCACATCTTAACTAATACTATCAGATTTTGAAAATTAAATTGGTTTACTGTGTGGCAAGTACATTTGCAATATCTGTGAGAAAGAAAAAAATGCCTTCAAATATATGGTGGTCAAGAATAATAAAAATTGTTCACAAAGAAAATACAATCAATCTTGTTTCAAAACCTGATCTTGGGGTATATTCTCCAAGTTCTTTTGTCCAAAGAATGATTACAAAATTTAATAGTTAGCAAAAATATTGTTTGTATACAAAAGGAACTAAAAAACATTCTCAGTTACAAAAGGACTAGAAAACATATTACTCGTGTTACTCCACCAATAGTATTTTTTATTAAAAATATACTAACTGTTATGTGAACATGATTTGTGTCACCTTCAAAATTCATGTGTTGAAGTCCTAAATGCAGTGCCTCCGAATGTGACCTCATTGGGTAATGTGACCATTACTGATGTAGTTAATTAAGACAAGGTCATACTAGAGTGATGTAGGCCTTAGTCCAATATGACTGGTGTCTTTATAAAAAGGGGACTTTGGATACACAAACATATACACACTCATGGGGAGAATATCATGTGAAGATGAGGGCAGAGATTGGAGTAATGCAGCAGGAACCCAGGAACACTAGATGGCCAGGTGGGAGAGAAACATACAACACATCCTTCATCAATCTCAAAAGGAACCAACCCTGTTAACATCTTGATCTCAAACTCCTAGCCTCCAGAAATGTAAGGCAATATATTTCTGTTTTTTAAAATACCCGGTATGTGTTACTTTGCTCTAGGAGTCCTGACAAACTAATACATTTACCCAATTAAGATAGTAAGAAATGTAAAGAGCTCATAAGGGAAATCTGTCATATAAAAGAACTAATTATGAATACTAAACCAGTTAAACATGGAAATAATATCTAAATGATTATTGTGAATATGTTTACAAAGTAGTGCAAATATCAACATGTTATCTTGAAAGAAACGTAAGACAAAATATGCACGTATGGATGTGAATGATAGATCAATCACCTTTATCAACTCCAATTTCCTTTGAAATTGTTTGTTCCTAACTCAGAAATCTTTCTCTGTAAGTAGGTAAACATAGACATGTAAATATTTCTTTCATGAAACATGAGTATATCAGTATATAAAACTGTAACATCTTTAACAAAATTTACTCGGTAATAAAGCTTATGGTCACTGGAAATGCACTTATAGTCAAAAAAAATTGAGAAATTAATAAGTTGGGCATGTGACCTTTATGATTTTTGACTCTATATCAGAACCCCTAAATGTAAAGACTTAAAATTTTAACATTGGTCTTTGAAATTATTTTTTTTTTGAAATTATTTTTAAAAGGTAATGTATAACTGGGGTTTCCCTGGTGGCTCTAGTGGTAAAGAATCCACCTGCCAATGCAGGAGACACCGCTTCGATCCTTGGGTTGGGAAAATCCCCTGCAGGAAGCAATGGCAACCCATTCCAGTATTCTCGCCTGGGAAATTCTATGTTCAGAGAAGCCTGGCAGGTTACAAAGAGTAACCCGCAAAGAGTCAGACATGACTGAACACACACACACAATGTATAACTGAATGTATAAGCATTTTATTCATACTTAATTTACACAGAAGATTTAACATTTATTCAATGAAGCTTTGCATATAATAATAGTATGCTTGATGCTTTAAAAAAAATCTTACCAACTACCACTTAAATAGAAAAAAAAACGTTGGAATTCAGTTCCAATATTCAGCTCATTCTACACTATGGTTTTCACTGCCTAAAACAGGCTTCATTTGAACTGAAAAAGATCTTTTATAAACTTCATATAAATATTTTATATATGTATTTATAACTAAAAAAATAAAGCAAAGTTAAATTATTTCCTCTCACCTTTTTCATGGAGCATTTTTTTTATGGTGGGGGGCGCAATTTTTGCTTCAATTCTGAGTTTCATTTCTTTGATATTTTTTTCAAATGTAAGTAGATTCTTCTGGCAATCCCTAGTGACAGAGTAACTTATTTCTGCAGTAGCAATATTTTGTTATTCTACTAAGCTCATTCAGTAACCTGAAACTGTTCAACTGAGTCTGCTCTAAATATAAGTACCACATAACTTTCAACTTTTTACAAGCCTAAAACTTTCAGAATTTTTTTCCTCTCATGGCCACTCAGGAATTCTCAAAACCCAAAACTTAGAATCACTTTATACTTTAAACAAAAAGCTTGGCAGGGTTTTCATAATGTTGGTAAGACAAAAATTTAAAATATAGTCTTGCAAGTTTTGCTCAAGATCAGATGACAACAAAAAACAATTTTTAAAAAAAGCAGTTTTAGATAATGGTTCAGCATTGTCACTTCCAAAAGGGTTATATAACTTCAGTTAGTAAAAGATTTACTCTGCTCATGTGAATGCTAATTTTCTAAAAATTTGTTACCATGCAAGGAAAAATTTACTTGGGAACTATGATGAAATAAATCTTTTTTTTTTTTTTTTTAACTATGATAAAGTGAGGCTTCCCTGGTGGCTCAGACATTAAAGCATCTGCCTGAAATGCGGGAGACTCAAGTTCAATCCCTGGGTCGGGACGATCCCTTGGAGAAGGAAATGGCAACCCACTCCAGTACTCTTGCTTGGAAAATCCCATGGATGGAGGAGGCTAGTAGGCTACAGTCCGTAGGGTTGTAAAGAGTTGGTCACGACTAAGTGACTGCACTTTCTTTCGTTTCTATAATGAGATAACTAAGGCATACCTTTGTCCTTATGTTGATTATTCTTAGTTAATGAACATAATAAGAAGTCATATTTTAGGGATTATTAAATTTTAAATGTGAGAGCTGGGAAGTTACTGTCTGTGTGAGGGGAGAGAGTTTATTTTTATAAGAAGGCTCTTTTAAGTTTTTTTTTCTTTCTTTCTTGAAAAATATCTTTATTTTGTATTAACACAATAAGAAAAACTGAATTTTCCAGGAAGAGCATCGTTCCATTATGTATTTCATTACTCTGTTCCAGGAGGTACTTTTTGAAGTGCAACATTATTACCCTAAGTTTTAATTTTTCTGTAAATGTGTCTGATATTGACTGAGTCAGTGATAAGGGTTAATATCCCCCGTTTTGCTAAAAGAAAACTGAGAGACAGGCTATTCATACTCTGGCCAATTAGAATTAATTTTTTAAATTATTTGCATCACTACATCTTCTATCACTTTGTATCAATCTTTTTTATTTTAGTTATAGTTGATTTATAAATACTTTAACTCCATTTATGCATTAAAGGCTAAACTTACAATTCCCAAAATGAAGAACCTTTTAGATCCATTCAAAACTTTTAGAATAAGTATCTATATGATTTTAGATAAAAGAGTAAAAAAAAATTATATAATTTAAAATTCATATATTTATTGTTTTGTGTCTCTAAAAGTAGTCAAAGCTGGTACCCACATATGAATTGTTATAGCAGTTTATTTTAAATGTATCTATTTACTTTAAAAACAACAAAGAAATATGTGTATTATACAGAAATAAAAAATAAGCTGTTAATGAGTAAAAGGAAAAAAATCAATATGCATGAACATGATTTTTTGCCCTATAGTCTGATGGGACATAACCATTAGCAATAACTTAATGTATAAGCTTTTCTATCCTTTTATTTTCTATAAGCGCAAAAACAAAAAACTCAAAATTTTCTGAGTTCATTGTGCTTATACAAACTGGAGGTAATTTTACATGTTCATGACTAATAACCTTATCTAAAAGATTAAAATTCAACTGATATACACTGTCCCTTTTAATCTTATTTCTAATATTAAAATAAATATATATACATGTATAAATTGTCATGTACATAGTTCCTATATATTGCATTTTCTAGATCCTTTGGGATGCCCATGTAAATACTTAGGTATGGAAGAACTAATGATAATGGAATTTAAGAAAAATCACCAAACATTTTTAAGATGAATTTTCTCTTATACAGTTTCACATCCTCAATAATTATCTCCTTACATTGTTTTATAATCTTAAACATTTTGTGAGAGAAGACTGCTATTAAGAATTCATCTGTTCTTAATTTACCCCTTACCTAAAGCCACAGCACAATGTTCTACTTGTAATATCAAGGCAGTTGTGATGTGAAAAAGGACTGATATTAATTACAGAAAATTGTCATCAAATGGAAAAGAAAAATGAAGAGTCTTATGGAGGCTTAATCCTGATTACAACTTCAAATTGCTCTCTCCGTTAACACAATTGACACTTGCAACTAGCAAGCTTTATAGAGGAACAAGTAAGCAGATATTTGCTATGGAAGACCTTTTATCATTTTCTATGTTTTTTTTTTTTTTAAGAATTTCTGTCAATTTAACAATTGTTAACTTTTACTGTCTCATGCATGGCTTCATTTCAAAAGTATTAAGAAAAAAACCTACTTAATTATTGACATTTAAACATTTTTAATATGCATATATCCAGTGGTTGTAAAACAGCAGCTACACAAATCCACTGACACAAATATTTTAAATATAAGTTTAAACATGAAAAAAATGGTATTAGCCAATGTAAACAGTCACTAGATATACACATTTTAACCATGTGAATTGGATTAACTTCAAAGGATCAGAATGACGTTTGGTAAATAATCACTTCCAGTACATTACTGAACTGGAGCCTTCATATTTGGGGAAGAGATAATTCACCCCATTTTGGTGAGCAATTTTCTCACTATAGAATCAAATTACTGTACAATCAGATCTAGTACCTTATATTCATGGGACAGCTGGTTTGAGAAATTAAAAGTACTTCAAAACATTTTTTCAGCTACTTTCACAGCACCATCTGCCATATTAGCCACTAGTCCATTCCATCATCTATTCAGCAATTCCCTAAGTTTATACTAACTTACCTCCCTGGGCAAACTAGGATATGAGTTTTCACAAAGTAGTGGAATTCAATCCTTGTACAGTGTCATTTGGTATCAGCACTTCTATTTATCCTCATATTTTGAGCTCTCTGCAGACAACAGATAAGAAAATACAACCATAATATTGATGCTGAAGACAATGAAATTTCTAAAAGTTTTCCTTTCACCGACATAAAAGTGAAAAAGTGTGATAACTTAAAAATAGTGTAGTTTTGCTTTCTAATAGCATCAGGTAGTTAACTTTTCATATTAAATATTGAATTTCACCTTAAAACCTTTGAGATTCAATCTCCACTCAGTAGTTTCAAGGTGTTCACCTATAATTTCAGTGTCACCATTTCCAGCTGAGAATATGATCAAGCATGAAAAAAGGAGAAAAGTTAGAGAAAACTACGTTCAAGTACTAGTCTTTTTGGAATTCTTCTTCTAGATCAACAGTTTTCCACAGTTGCTGGAGTGTTAATGCCTTTTTACACACGTGACTTCTTTGGGGTGGAGGGGGCTTATGTGTCTTCTATTGAGATATAATTTACATATCACAAATTGACCTGTATTGAATATACTGTTCACTGAATATTAGTATAGTGAAAAATGTTGTGTAGAGATATGTGTAATCTTTTTTAATTTCTTGGAGTAATTTTTGATAGAACTGTTGGCTAATACAGACAAAACATGTGTCTCATAACTTTAAATGAAGCACATTTTACTATTATTAGAAATATTATTAGGACAAAGCAATAAAAATTTAAATCAAGAAAATGCTATAAAGCGTTCAGAGGGTATGCATACTTGTAAATGCATTCATGTTATAAAGAATCAGAGGGTAGTTGTACATTGCTTTAAATTTCATTTAAAATAATTTTTTAACATCTTCTAAGATTAATTGCATCTTCTAGTTATTGATTATGTCTTTTATGGGCTGGTTGCTACTTATACCTTTAATAGAAAAGTCAAACCCATTCCTTTTTATTTAAAAGTTGAGTGTCTTTAGTGCCTCATATAAAATAATTGTGTGATATGAAAGAATATACAATTTTACCAGGACAAATATTTAAAGTATGAAGAGATCTGGAACAACTTTGAAGATATCAAAAGTGATGTAATTATTTTATAAATATACAAATATTTTAGATTGAAAAAATAAATGAATAATATACTTAAAGGTGTTATGATGACCAAAGAAAATTGGTATTCTAGCTCCTGGAAGGAATTATGAGGACAGTGAGTAAATTCCCTGTATTAGTTCAAAATCTTCATAGGCATATTCTACATAAGGCATAAAAACATTATAAATAAAACATTTAATTGTACTAATTGAACTTGAAATGGATCTGTGAAAAGGGGGTGAAATAGAAGGGTGAAACTGTAAGATCTTCACATATTCATGAAAAGTTGATAGTGCTTATAATACAAAATATGAAAATGAATATGAAAATGAAGACTTTATGGGAAAATGGGTGTAATTTTTAGGTGGAAAAATATGTACTTCAAGATTGTTATCATGTAAATATGCATGTTGAACTTGTTAATTAAAGTAAGTAGAAATGAGCATTAAAAGTGTCAGATTACATGTAAGGCTTTTTTAAAAAAATGATATCAAAGATTTGCACAAATTTAGGAGAGGATCCATCTAGTTTTTAAAGATTCAGTTAACAACTTCTAATATAAATCCTCTTTATAATAAATAGGCCAAGTTTATTTGAATGCAACAATTCAGATGTAGAGACTACAATCAGCAGACACTAAATCAGTGAAAAATTAATCAGAGCAAAATTTGTTGAATGTCACTAAAAACTTTATGTCTTTGAAGATATGAAGAACAAAAGTCTGGAAAGAACGGATCGTCTTGAGACACTGTTTTTATCAAAACTTGAATTATTCATTATTCATTTATTTATTAATTCAATGCATCTACTCATTATCTGCTATGCAATTTAAGTATTCTCCAAGGTATTGAATATACAAAGGAGAATATGTAGAAAATAAGGGAGCATAAAGTTTTTTGTAGTATCAGGTTTAGCTGGAGGTTTTTTTGCAAAATCATTTTTATTTCTTCCTAAATGTACTTCCTTGCAACACCCAACTCTCTTCAATAGTGCATAAATTAAATATAGTGTTCAGAAAGAGTGCTACTAAAATAATTTTGTGCTCACAAATATATGTTAAATAATATATAAATTTGTTTTTTCTTTGTATTGCAGATATTCTCTTCATACACATAAATGTTCTCTGCACATGATTGGAAAAATAGTTGGTATACTCTATTATTGCTATTGAATCTAGTTCATGTCCATCAGTGACTCTATACCTTTCATAGGGAATGAAATAATGAAATTTTAGGTTATACCATCATGGATATTAAACAGTATACTGACTATAAACTAAACACAACCAGAGACTTTCTATCAGTGAGTAGCTGAGGTATTTTCAAAAAGTAATTAATTTGAATAGTATCTCCTTTGCACTCTGAATGTAGGTAACTTGTTTAAGAAGTTCCATCCCAGAAGCTTTGTAATATGTCAACATTTAGAGGAATTCAGAAAAAAAAATAATCTACAAAGATACAAAAAGGAGAGGGAAGAGAGTTAGAGTCAATATCCAAAGCAATGAACTTGACTATTCAGGAAGGGAAAAGGGAGAACAAAAAAGAAAGCTGACCATTAGTGCCTACTCTGTGGGACACAGAAGACAAAGTTTGAAGGGATAGAAATAGATTCAGTAAAGTAGATTCGTTAAGGTTCAAGTATGTAATGAACTATTTTCAATATCATCTTATTTAAAATTGGTTAATGTGAGTAAGGTAAAAATATACCTATTGGATATCACTGTGACATGGTCTCTTTTATATGGAAAAAATGATTTAAACTATTAGATTTTGTTTACTCTTAGCAGAATTTTCATGAGCTTTAAAAGGTCAATATATACTGAAAATTTCTAAGAGGGAGATACAAAGTAACATTTTCCAAATTTACTTGAAAATGTAACATCCAGTGCAACATCTCCCTCCTACAAGTATTGAGCTTTTATTACCTATAGTATAATTTAGAAAATATGAAATGTTCTAAAGAGTCAACAATAGGCATTATTAGATGGATGCCACCATCATCAGTTCAGTTCAGTTCAACTCCTCAGTTATCTCCAACTCTTTGTTACCCCATAGACTGTAGCACTCCAAGCCTCCCTGTCCATCACCAACTCCCGGAGCTTACTCAAAATCATGTCCATCAACTTGGTGATGCCATCCAACCATCTTATCCTCTGTTGTCCCCTTCTTCTGCCTTCAATCTTTCCCAGCATCAGGATCTTTCCCAATGAGTCAGTTCTTTGCATCAGGTGACCAAAATAATGGAGTTTCAGCTTCAGCATCAGTCCTTTCAATGATTATTCAGGACTGATTTCCTTTAGGATTAACTGGTTTGATCTCCTTGTTCTCCAAGGGACTCTCAAGAGTCTTCTTCAACACCACAATTCAAAAACATCAATCCTTCATCGCTCAGTTTTCTTTATGGTCCAACTCTGACATCCATACATGACTACTGGAAAAACCGTAGTTTTGACTATATGGACCTTTGTCAATAAAGTAATGTATCTACTTTTTAATATGCTGTCTAGGTTTGTCATAGCTTTTCTTCCAAGGAGCAGGCCACCACCATAATAGAAGTATATGTAAAATAACTCACTGAACCATTCAGTATTAACTATTTCAAGAGCTAATTTACAAATTTATTTGTAATACAATCTAGGGTAATTTTTATGTGTTGTTATGGGTTAAAATATAACCAGAGTTTCAAATGAAGAACTGGGATGCTTCACAATTTCAATCAAGGAGAGAAAATTGTAAAATGAAATTAATTTGTAATGTACACAAGGCAATATTATCATAATGAAATTCTGATCTGAGCAGACTAGTAAAACAACAATTTCTCATGAGACTAAAGCACCATCACGGACAAAAGGTACAATAATCTGAATGACTGGACAGTCAATTAAATGGTTATAATATTCATGCCAAGATACAAGGCAAAAGTTCCCCTCTCTCCCCACTTCATGCTGATAATTTACTGGAAGATTTAGTTAACATGACAAGACAAGACAAGGAAAAGTATTTAGACTGAGAATAAGAAATAATAAATCTTGTTTGAGTCATGTATTACATGATCGTTTATATAGAAACTCTGAAAGAACTTACAGCAAATCCTTCTAGAACTAATAAGTGATTATAGAAGGATTGGAAAATACAAGGTTAATATACAAGCTATACGTCAGTCAGTTTTCTATAAATGAACAACAAACAAGTGAAATGTGAAATAGCACAATATCTTTTATATTAGAACCTCCAGAACAAAATAGGTGTGAATCTAACAAAATATGAGCAAGATCTATTTGAGGAAAACTGAAAAGAGAAAAAAAAATTCATGATAAAAAAATCAAAGAACTAAATAAGTGAGATATAATCTATGTTTTTAGATTGGAAGATATCAATATTATCAAGATGTCAGTTTTTCCCAACTTGATCTACAGATTAAATTAAATCCCAATAAAAACTCCAGTTAGTTTTTTTGAGATATTAACAAATGGATTCTAAGGTTTGTATGGAGAGAAGAAAGAATCAGAATAGTCAATACAATATTGAAACAGGAAAAAAAAAAGAAAAGATGTAGGACTGACACTATCCAACTTTAAGGCTTGAAATAAAGCTATGGTAATCAAGCAGCGTGTCGGCTGCAATGGACCACGCACATGCATGGCCGAGAGGAGCTACCCCACCTCCAAGGAGCACCAGCTGCACAGGTGCAGGAGGGCTGAGAGGAGCTACTCCACCTTCAAGGTCAGGAGCGGCGGCCATGAGGAGATACCCCTCATTCAAGGTAAGGAGCAGAGGCTGCGCTTTGCTGGAGCAGCTGTGAAGAGATACCACATGTCCAAAATAGGAGAACCCAAGTAAGATGGTAGGAGTTGCAAGAGGGCATCAGAGGGCAGACACACTGAAACCATACTCACAGAAAACTAATCAATCTAATCACACTAGGACCACAGCTTTGTCTAAATCAATGAAACTAAGCCATGCCCATGGGGCTACCCAAGACAGGAGGGTCATGGTGGAGAGGTCTGACAGAATGTGGTCCACTGGAGAAGGGAATGGCAAACAACTTCAGTATTCTTGCCTTGAGAAGCCCATGAGCAGAATGAAAAGGCAAAATGATAGGATACTGAAAGAGGAACACCCCAGGTCATTAGGTACCCAATATGCTACAGGAGATCTGTGGAGAAATAACTCCAGAAAGAATGAAGGGATAAAGCCAAAGCAAAAACAATACCAAGTTGTGGATGTGACTGGTGATAGAAGCAAGATCCGATGCTGTAAAGAGCAATATTGCATAGGAACCTGGAATGTCAGGTCCGTGAATCAAGACAAATTGTAAGTGGTCAAACAGGGGATGGCAAGAGTGAACATCGACATTCTAGGAATCAGCGAACTAAAATGGATTGGGATGGGTGAATTTAACTCATATGACCATCATATCTACTACTGTGGGCAGGAATCCCTTAGAAGAAATGGAGTAGCCATCATTGTCAACAAAAGAATCCAATATGCAGTTCAGTTCAGTTCAGTTCAATCACTCAGTTGTGTCCAACTCTTTGCGACCCCATGAATCGCAGCACACCAGGGCTCCCTGTCCATCACCATCTCCCGGAATTCACTCAGACTCACGTCCATCAAGTCCATGATGCCAACCAGCCATCTCATCCTCTGTCGTCCCCTTCTCCTCCTGCCCCCAATCCCTCCCAGCATCAGAGTCTTTTCCAATGAGTCAACTCTTTGCATGAGGTGGCCATACTGGAGCTTCAGCTTTAGCATCATTACTTCCAAAGAAATTCCAGGGTTGATTTCCTTCAGAATGGACTGGTTGGATGTCCTTGCAGTCCAAGGGACTCTCAAGAGTCTTCTCCAACACCACAGTTCAAAAGCATCAATTCTTTGGTGCTCAGCTTTCTTCACAGTCCAACTCTCACATCCATACATGACCACAGGAAAAACCATAGCCTTGACTAGACAGACCTTAGTCAGCAAAGAAATGTCTCTGCTTTTGAATATAGTATCTAGGTTGGTCATAACTTTTCTTCGAAGGAGTAAGCATCTTTTAATTTCATGGCTGCAGTCACCATCTGCAGTGATTTTGGAGCCCCAAAAAATAAAGACTGACACGTTTCCACTCTTTCCCCATCTATTTCCCATGAAGTGATGGACCGGATGCCATGATCTTCATTTTCTGAATGTTGAGCTTTCAGCCAACTTTTTCACTCTCCTCTTTCACTTTCATCAAGAGGCTTTTTAGCTCCTCTTCACTTTCTGCCACATGGGTGGTGTCATCTGCATAGCTGAGGTTATTGATATTTCTCCTGGCAATCTTGATTCCAGCTTGTGCTTTTCCAGTCCAGCATTTCTCATGATGTACTCTGCATAGAAGTTAAATAAGCAGGGTGACAATACACAGCCTTGACATACTCCCTTTCCTATTTGGAACCAGTCTGTTGTTCCATGTCCAGTTCTAACTGTTGCTCCCTGACCTGCAGACAGCTTTCTCAAGAGGCAGGTCAGGTGGTCTGCTATTCCCATCTCTTTCAGAATTTTCCATAGTTTATTGTGATCCACACAGTCAAAGGCTTTGGCATAGTCCATAAAGCAGAAATAGATGTTTTTCTGGAACTCTCTTGCTTTTTCCATCATCCAGCAGATGTTGGCAATTTGATCTCTGGTTCCTCTGCCTTTTCTAAAACCACCTTGAACATCAGAAAGTTCACAGTTCACGTATTACTAAAGCCTGGCTTGGAGAATTTTGAGCATTACTTTACTAGTGTGTGAGATGAGTGCAATTGTGTGGTAATTTGAGCATTCTTTGGCATTGCCTGTCTTTGGAATTGGAATGAAAACTGACCTTTTCCAGTCCTGTGGCCACTGTTGAGTTTTCCAACAGGCAGGCATACTGAGTGCAGCACTTTCACAGCATCATCTTTCAGGATTTGAAACAGATCAACTAGAATTCCACCACCTCTACTAGCATTGTTCGTAGTGATGCTTTCTAAGGCCCACTTGACTTCACATTCCAGAATGTTTGGCTCTAGATTAGTGATCATACTATCATGATTATCTGGGTCATGAAGATCTTTTTTGTACAGTTCTTCTGTGTATTCTTGCCACCTCTTCTTAATATCTTCTGCTTCTGTTACGTCCAGACCATTTCTGGCCTTTATCAAGCCCATCTTTGCATGAAATGTTCCCTTGGTATCTCTTTTTTCTTGAAGAGATCTTTAGTTTTTCCCATTCTGTTCTTTTCCTCTATTTCTTTGCATTGATCCCTGAAGAAGGCTTTCTTATCTCTTCTTGCTATTCTTTGGAACTCTGCATTCAGATGCTTATATCTTTCCGTTTCTCCTTTGCTTTTCACTTCTCTTCTTTTCACAGCTATTTGTAAGGCCTCCCCAGATAGCCATTTTGCTTTTTTGCATTTCTTTTCCATGGGAATGATCTTGATCCCTGTCTCCTGTACAATGTCACGAACCTCATTCCATAGTTCATCAGGCACTCTGTCTATCAGATCTAGGCCCTTAAATCTATTTTTCACTTCCACTGTATAATCATAAGGGATTTGATTTAGGTCATACCTGAATGGTCTAGCGGTTTTCCCTACTTTCTTCAATTTCAGTCTGAATTTGATAATAATGAGTCCATGTTCTGAGTCACAGTCAGCTCCTGGTCTTGTTTTTGTTGACTGTATAGAGCTTCTCTATCTTTGGCTGCAAAGAATGCAATCAATCTGATTTCAGTGTTGACCATCTGGTGATGTCCATGTGTAGAGTCTTCTTTTGTGTTATTGGAAGAGGGTGTTTGCTATGACCAGTGCATTTTCTTGGCAAAACTCTATTAGTCTTTGTTCTGCTTCATTCCGCATTCCAAGGCCAAATTTGCCTGTTACTTCAGGTGTTTCTTGACTTCCTACTTTTGCATTCTAGTCCCCTATAATGAAAAAGACATCTTTTTTGGGTCTTAACTCTAAAAGGTCTTGTAGGTCTTCATAAAACCGTTCAACTTCAGTTTCTTCAGCATTACTGGTTGGGGCATAGATTTGGATAACCATGATATTGAATGGTTTCCCTTGGAGATGAACAGAGATCATTCTGTCGTTTTTGAGATTGCATCCAATTACTGCATTTTGGACTCTTTTGTTGACCATTGCTGGGGTCTAGCCCAGGTAGATCCAGGGTGATTCGAAGGTGGGGGGACGGAGTCGGCGTCCTGGGAAAAATACATATTTAATCACAGATAGATGGAGAGATTAGAAACGGATAGTGGAGTAGGAAGATTAGTGGAGAAAAGAGGCTGAATAACTTGGATTGCGTGGAATAGCATCCATGCTCCAGATGGGAATTCAGCCAGAAAAACGGGAGCAAGAAAGAAGCGACATGGGGGAACCAGTCTTTCCGGAAACTGATCCGATTTCTTTATTTTGGGGTTTGCTTATATACCTTTTGTTACATATAGGGATGAATACAGAGTCACGTGGGGTCAGCAGTCCTAACCTTTATCAAAATCAGGTGCTTCACATAAATGTATAAAAGAAAGGTCTTAGGAATATTACATCATCTTCTGGCCATGAGTGAGACCTGCTAACATTTTATGATCCTTTCTTTCTGATAACCAAAAAACTTATTTCTTCCAAGGGTGTTTTTTCTTAAACCAGGCCCCACCCTCCAAATAAAGTTACATTCCTATAAGGCGAGGGTGTAGTGAGTTACAATCAAGAAAGGAATTTATTTAACCCAAGGTTAACATGATTAATCTTAAGGGTTAATACTTATTTCTCCTATATGCTAGCTATATTCATTATAAAGGCAGGGAACATGGAGATTTAGCAGCAAACATCAGCCCAACAAATGAAAATCCTTTCACCAATGTTCCCCTTAAGATCTATTTGGTCTTAAGATAGTGATAAAGTTACATTTTTACATAACAAGAACACAGTGATTTATAACAAAGCACAGTGATCTATCACAAAAGAGAAAATCCATTAACTCAAAAAGTCTAGTATTGCTAACATCAAAAACTACAATATTTCCTTTTCTATAGTCCAAATATATTGATTAATATATTCCCAGGTGCCTAAGGATATGGAGGCCTGGCGGCACTCATTGACTCAACAAGAAAAAGCCCTACGCTAATTAAGACTCTCAAAATACTCCAAAACTCTCTGTGCTGTTTATGGTTAAGAGGTAGTAAAGAATCATGTGGCAAGAGTATGGATAATCCTGTCACACAAGCTAGTCTGTCAGCAGAGAGGTTTGACCTGAGACATCCTTGTTCCACCCAGAGCAGGGAATTAGCAAGAATTACTGGCCCAACAAATGAAAAACCCTTCACCAATATAATTCCTAACCAACCCACTATACTAATAATTTCTAACTCCCCAAAAGAATTTACCTTTAGTAAGTCTAAAACATCTCGTGCCTCTCAGATTTGGAGGCTGTAAACCATCACATGTGGCCGGATGAACCTATACAGGTGGGCTAGATAACCTTCAGAGCAGTCCGTAAGCTGAAACACTCTTGTCACGCCCGAGAATTTTTATTGCCTTGGAGCTGCACGTTTACTCCTTCTCCGAGAGAAACGGTTATGGGGGAGAGCCCCCCGTAAAGTCAGAGGTGTAGGTGAGAGCATAAAACAGACTGGTTTTGGGTTAGATGCTCAGGAACAGGGGGTTTCCTGAGGCTTGATCACGCCTTTGTGTATGCCAAGCCTCCTTCCTCATGACCTTTGCCATGGGTGGAGTTCCTCACGCTGGCCTCTGGCAGACCATGATGGCTACTCCATTTCTTCTGAGGGATTCCTGCCCACAGTAGTAGATATGATGGTCATATGAGTCAAAATCATCCATTCCAGTCCATTTTAGTTCTCTGATTCCTAGAATGTCGATGTTCACCCTTGCCATCTCTTGTTTGACCACTTCCAATTTGCCTTGATTCACGGACTTGACATTCCAGATTCCTATGCAATATTGCTCTTTACAGCATTGGATCTTGCTTCTATCACCAGTCACATCCACAGCTGGGTACTGTTTTTGCTTTGGCTTTATCCCTTCATTCTTTCTGGAGTTATTTCTCCACTGATCTCCAGTAGCATATTGGGCACCTAATGACCTGGGGAGTTCCTCTTTTGGTATCCTATCATTTTGCCTTTTCATACTGTTCATGGGGTTCTCAACGCAAGAATACTGAAGTGGCTTGCCATTCCCTTCTCCAGTGGACCACATTCTGTCAGACCTCTCCACCATGACCCGCCCACTTGGGTTGCCCCGCAGGCATGGCTTGGTTTGATTGAGTTAGACAAGGCTGTGGTCCAAGTGTAATTACGTTGACTAGCTTTCTGTGAGTATGGTTTCAGTTGTGTCTGCCCTCTGATGCCCTCTTGCAACACCTACCATCTTACTTAGGTTTCCCTTACCTTGGTCATGGGGTATCTCTTCATGGCTGCTCCAGCAAGACACAGCTGCTGCTCCTTACCTTGGACGAGGGATATCTCCTTACCACCACCGTTCCTGACATTTAACGTGGGATAGGTCCTCTAGGCCCTCCTGTGCTTGCACAGCCACCGCTCCTTGGGTTGCTCCTCCTGGTCACCGGCCCTGGCCTCGGGTGTGGTACTTGAATGCAATCTCAAAAAAAAAAAGAATGATCTCTGACGTCTCCAAGGCAAACCATTCAATATCATGGTAATCCAAGCCTATGCACCAACCAGTAATGCTGAAGAAGCTGAAGTTGAACGGTTCTATGAAGACCTACAAGACCTTTTAGAACTGACACCCAAAAGAGATGTCATTTTCATTATAGGGGACTGGAATGCAAAAGAAGGAAGTCAAGAAATACCTGGAGTAACAGGCAAATTTGGCCTTGGAATATGGAAGGAAGCAGGGCAATGGCTAACAGAGTCTTGCCAAGAGAATGCACTGGTCATAGCAAACACCCTCTTCCAACAACACAAGAGAAGACTCTACACATGGACATCACCAGATGGTCAACATCGAAATCAGATTGATTGCATTCTTTGCAGCCAAAGATAGAGAAGCTCTATACAGTCAACAAAAACAAGACCAGGAGCTGACTGTGACTCAGAACATGGACTCATTATTGGCAAGTTCAGACTTATATTGAAGGAAGTAGGGAAAACCACTAGATGATCTAGGTATTACCTAAATCAAATCTTTGATGATTATACAGTGGAAGTAAGAAATAGATTTAAGGAACTAGATCTGATAGATAGAGTGCCTGATGAACTATGGAATGAGGTTCGTGACATTGTACAGGAGACAGGGATCAAGATCATTCCCATGGAAAAGAAATGCAAAAAAGCAAAATGGCTGTTTGAGGAGGCCTTACAAACAGCTGTGAAAAGAAGAGAAGCGAAAAGCAAAGGAGAAAAGGAAAGACATAAGCATCTGAATGCAGAGTTCCAAAGAATAGCAAGGAGAGATAAGAAAGCCTTCCTCCGGGATCAATGCAAAGAAATAGAGGAAAACAACAGAACGGGAAAGACTAGAGATCTCTTCAAGAAAATTAGAGATACCAAGGGAACATTTCATGCAAAGATGGGCTCGATAAAAGACAGAAATGGTCTGGACGTAACAGAAGCAGAAGATATTAAGAAGAGGTGGCAAGAATACACAGAAGAACTGTACAAAAAAGACCTTCATGACCCAGATAATCATGATGGTGTGATCACTCACTTAGAGCCAGACATCCTGGAATGTGAAGTCAAGTGGGCTTTAGAAAGCATCACTATGAACAAAGCTAGACAAGGTGATGGAATTCCAGTTGAGCTATTTCAAATTCTGAAAGATGATGCTGTGAAAGTGCTGCACTCAATATGCCAGCAAATTTGGAAGAATCAACAGTGGCCACAGGACTGGAAAAGGTCAGTTTTCATTCCAATTGCAAAGGCAGGCAATGCCAAAGAATGCTCAAACTACCGCACAATTGCACTCATCCCACGCACTAGTAAAGTGATGCTCAAAATTCTCCAAGCCAGGCTTCAGCAATATGTGAACCATGAACTTCCAGATGTTCAAGGTGGTTTTAGAAAAGGCAGAGGAACCAGAGATCAAATTGCCAATATCCACTGGATGATGGAAAAAGCAAGAGAGTTCCAGAAAAACATCTATTTCTGCTTTATGGACTATGCCAAAGCCTTTGACTGTGTGGATCACAATAAACTGTGGAAAATTCTGAAAGAGATGGGAATACCAGACCACTTGACCTGCCTCTTGATAAACCTATACCAGGTTAGTAAGCAACAGTTAGAACTGGACATGGAACAACAGACTGGTTCCAAATAGGAAAAGGAGTATGTCAAGGCTATATATTGTCACCCTGCTTATTTAACTTATATGCAGAGTACATCATGAGAAATGCTGGGCTGGATCATTGCCGGGAGAAATATCAATAACCTCAGATATGCAGATGACACCATCCTTATGGCAGAAAGTGAAGAGGAACTAAAAAGCCTCTTGATGAAAGTGAAAGAGGAGAGTGAAACTTTGGCTTAAAACTCAACATTCAGAAAACGAAGATCATGGCATCTGGTCCCATCACTTCATGGGAAATTGATGGGGAAAGAGTGGAAACAGTGTCAGTCTTTATTTTTGGGGGCTCCAAAATCACTGAAGATGGTGACTGCAGCCATGAAATTAAAAGATGCTTACTCCTTGGAAGGAAAGTTATGACCAACATAGATAGCATATTCAAAAGCAGAGACATTACTTTGCCAACTAAGGTCCATCTAGTCAAAGCTATGGTTTTTCCAGTGGTCATGTATGGATGTGAGAGTTGGACTGTGAAGAAAGCTGAGCACCAAAGAATTGATGCTTTTGAACTGTGGTGTTGGAGAAGACTCTTGAGAGTTCCTTGGACTGCAAGGAGATCCAACCAGTCCATCCTAAAGGAGATCAGTCTTGGATGTTCTTTGGCAGAACTGATGTCATAGCTGAAACTCCAATGCTTTTGCCACCTCATGTGAAGAGTTGACTCATTGGAAAAGACTCTGATCCTGGGAGGGATTGGGGGCAGGAGGAAAAGGGGATGAACAGAGGATGAGATGGCTGTATGGCATCACCGACTCAATGGACATGAGTTTGAGTGAACTCCAGGGGTTGGTGATGGACAGGGAGGCCTGGCGTGCTGCGATTCATGGGGCCGTAAAACGTCAGATATGACTGAGTGACTGAACTGAATTGAATCAAGATAGCATGTCACCAGACTTAAAAACAAACAAACAAAAACTTCATCCAAAATATATACAGAAGTCAAAACTTAGAAAGGTAAAAAGAAATAGAAAAACATTAGGAAATGGAACAAAGACCTTAACAGACACCTCACCAAAGATATACAGATAGTGGATTATCTGTGTAAAGATGCGCCGCGTCATGTCATCAGAGAAATGCATTTTAAAACAGCAATGAGATACCAGTACACACCTATAAGAAAAGCCAATATCTTGAACATGACATCATTAAGTGTTGATGAAGATGTGGAGCCACCAGAATTCTCATTCATTGCTGGTAGGAATGCAATGCCACAGCCGTTTTTGAAGTGCTTTCTTGCAAAACTAAACATACTCTTATCATAAGATACAGAAATGCTGTATCCTGCACAGAGAATTGCTGAAGCTTGGAAGTAACCCAGATATATCATGTGCCACCTGGGAAGCCCAGAATGACAAATATGTATCATTGTATGTTTTTCCAAGCTTATCACATTTACATCACCAGAACTGGCCTCTAATGTACAGTTGACTTGGATGATCATAAAGTGTCAATATACGTTCATCATTTCTAACAAACATACTACTCTGGTGGGAAATGTTGATAATGGAGGAGACTATGTGGGACTGGAGGTATATGGGAAATCTCTGTAACTTCCTCTCAATTTTTCTGTAAATATAAAACTGTTGGAAATGTACGTGTGTGTGTGTGTGTGTGTGTGTGTGTGTGTGTGTGTGTGTGAGTCACTCACTTGTATCTGACTCTTTGCGACCTCATGGACTGTAGCCTGCTGGGCTCCTATAGATCTTTTTTTAAAAAAAGTATAAAACGCCACCTGGATCTGTGTTATACTTACCTTTAAACACTGAAAATAAATATAACATTCAATTCAAGAAATTAGAATATAAGTAAAATGAGAGGGGCAAAAGGCAGAAATTTATAATTAAAAATAAGGGAAATAGACAATAAATGCATCTCAATATTGGATTCTTGGGACCAATTCAAGATATACATAGTAGTAATATAAAACAAAATTTGTTGATAGTTTCATTAAAAAGAAAATTAAGAAATACAAATTGAGAAAGAACATTAGTTACAGAGGATAGTAAAAGAAAAGAGAATTATTTGTATGTGATGGTATAAATAAATATGAAAACAACAGAAAGAGGAAGAGTTTATGTATCACTCAAATAGACCAGAAGCAGTTGAAAACTTAAATTATCTGAAGGTCACAGAACAAAATTTTTTTAATTATGGTAAAGAATTATTATTTAATTTTCCAGTATTAACTCCATTTATTTAGCATTTTTATCTCAGATGTAAAATTAAATAAATAGACAAAATTATATCAAAATATTAGGAAGAAATAGTAATACATATGACCTATATGAAAAAATAAATTTTGACAATTTAACGTAATGGAAGGGCTTCCCTGATGCCTCAGATGGTAAGGAATCTGCCTGCAATGTGAGAGACCTGGATTTAACCCCTGGTTTGGGACTATCCCTAGTGGCTCAGAAGGTAAAGCGTCTGTCTGCAATGCAGGAGACCAGGATTCGATCCCAGGGTTGAGAAGATCCCCTGGAGAAGGAAATGGCAGCCCACATCAGTATTCTTGCCTGGAAAATCCCATGAATCACAGAGCCTTGTAGGCTACCGTCCATGGGGTCGCAAAGAATCAGGACACGACTGAGCTACTTCACTTTCACTTTGGGAAGATCTCCTGGAGGAGGGCATGGTAACCCACTCCAGTATTGTTGTCTGGAGAATCCCCATGGACAGAGGAGCCTGGCAGGCTATAGTCCATGGTGTCACCAAGAGTCAGACAAAATTGAGCAACTAAGCACACACCCAAACTAATGGAGACATAAGGATGTTTATGGTCTTTATTATGATTCACTGGTATTGTTAGAATTGTCCTTATTGAATTATGAGAAATATAGATCTGTTAAGGATATTAGCACATCTGTTATGTTTTTCCAGTTATTTTAATTTGTGTATAGAATTGATATCTGCTGCTGCTAAGTTGCTTCAGTCATGTACGACTCTGTGCAACCCCGTAGACAGCAGCCCACCAGGCTCCTCTGTCCCTGGGATTCTCCAGGCAAGAACACTGGAGTGGGTTGCCATTTCCTTCTCCAATGCAGGAAAGTGAAAAGTGAAAGTGAAGTCGCTCAGTCGTGCCCAACTCTTAGCGACCCCATGGACTGCAGCCCACTAGGCTCCTCTGCCCATGGGATTTTCCAGGCAAGAGTTCTAGAGAGGGGTGCCATTGCCTTCTCCAAGAATTGATATCAAGGTGCTTTAAATTTTTATTTGATGAAATTTTTGATTATTTATTTTCATCGTTTGTATTCTTATAAAGATTTCTTTCAGATAAATTGTCTTATTTCTGTCCTAGAATTTTTTTAGTGCTTTATATATTTGACTCTCTTTTCCTTTAAGATAAATTCATTTTGTGAAGTAAGCTGGAAAAAAGTTCTGGTTTTTATTTTATCTTCCAAATGGCTAATTGTCTCGTTACCTGTCATTGAAAAGTATTTTATGCCTACTGGTTTCTTACCTGCTTTTTCCATTATTAAAGCTGATGTCTGAAAAATGTATCAGGAGCATCAGTTTTATTTCATTAATATTGCTTGTTAATATAATACATTTTGCTATATCTATATTTGACCTAATAAAATTGAATTTAAAAGCAAATGAAAATTAATAGAAAATAAATGATGAACTAGTACTCCATATATATAGATTTATTAAAATTAAACAAGAAAGATTAACAATGTATTTTTAAAATGATAGAAACATATAGCCACTTTGTTGTTTTTGTTCAGTTGTCTGGTCATATCTGACTCTTTACGACCCCATGGACTGCAGCACACCAGATTCACCTGTCCTTAACCATCTCCCACAGTTTGTTCAAACTCATGTCTATTGAGTTGGTGATATCATCCAACCATCTGATCTTCTGTCATTCCCTTCTCCTCCTGCCTTCAATCTTTCCAAGCCTCAGGGTCCTTTCCAATGAGTCAGTTCTTATCAGGTGGCCAAAGTATTGGAGCTTCAGCTTCAGCATCAGTCCTTCCAATGAATATTCAGAGTTGATTTCCTTTAGGATTGACTGGTTGGAGCTTCTAGCTGTACAATGGACTCTCAAAAGTCTTCTCCAGTATCACAGTTAGAAAGTATCAATTCTTAGGTCCTCAGCTTTCTTTATAGTCCAGCTCTAACATCCATACATGACTACTGGAAAAACCATACCTTAGGCTATACAGAGATTTGTAGGCATGTAATGTCTCTGTTTTTCAATATGTTCTCTAGGTTTGTCATTACTTTTCTTCCAAGTAATGGAATTACTTTTAATTTCGTGGCTGTAGAAGACAATGGCACCCCACTCCAGTACTCTCACCTGGAAAACCCCATGGATGGAGGAGCCTGGTAGGCTGCAGTCCATGGGGTCGCTAAGAGTCAGGCACAACTGAGCGATTTCACTTTCACTTTTCACTTTCCTGCATTGGAGAAGGAAATGGCAACCCACTCCAGTGTTCTTGCCTGGAGAATCCCAGGGACAGAAGAGCCTGGTGGGCTACTGTCTATGGGGTACACAACTGAAGCAACTTAGCAGGGGTAACAGTCACTATCTGAAGTGATTTTGGAGCCCAACAAAATAAAGTCTGTAATTGTTTCCATTGTTTCCCCATCTATTTGCCATGAAATGATGGGACCAGATGCCATGATCTTCATTTTTTGAATGTTGAAGAAAAATTAACAGTGTATTTTAAAAATGATAAGAGCATATAGCCACTTATGCCTTTATAATTGTTTATTCTCATAGTTCTCCCTGAAAATATTTGTATTATTTTCTATTATTTTAATATTTCTAAATATTTAATGTTTCTGTCTAGATATTTAATGTTTATAAAGCTACCTAAACTCAGATACTTGAGTTTCTAGGACTACCTTATTCTAAATTTTTAAGTAATAGCTATATATTCTGTTATTAGAATTAGAGAATCACAATTCACAATTTTAGGTCACGACAATAGGCACTGACAATAAACCATGGATAAGTCTGTCAGAGAGTTAAAGATATTGAAAAGGAAAACTGATTCAGAAGTTAAAGAGTAATATCTAACTGGGAACAATGTATGGTGAATTCATGATTTTGAAATATTAAAGGGTACAATTTTTTAAAATATGACCAATAACAAATTAATAGGTACGATTCTAAGATGATTACCAAACTCTCACCTACACGCATGTGCAATCTCTTCCCCTTGAACTTGGGCTGTGATTTATTTCAAAGGTAAAGTAAAGTGAAGTCGCTCAGTCATGTCCAATGTTAGCCTGCCAGGCTCCTCTGTCCGTGGGGTTTTCCAGGCAAGAATACTGGAGTGGGGTTACCAAGTTTAACTCTTATGATTGAGTTATGCTACACAGCAAAGTGAAGGGATTCACATACATAATAAAGGTCATTTAAAATTGACTTTGAATTCATCAAAAGAGAGATGGTCCTGCTAGCCTTGGAGAAGCTCCTGTGCTATGAGATGGCTTATGGAGGGGACCACAAACAAAGACCTGAGGATGGGCTTTAGGAGCTGAAAGCAGTCCCTGGGCTGACAGTAGATAAGAAAGCCAGGATTTCAATCATTCAGTCTACAGGAAATAAGTCCTACAACAACTTGCTGCTGCTGCTAAATCGCTTCAGTCATGTCTGACTCTGTGTGACCCTATAGACGGCAGCCCATCAGGCTCCCCGGCCCCTGGGATTCTCCAGGCAAGAGTACTGGAGTGAGTTGCCATTGCCTTCTCCAACAACAACCTGAGTAAGTTTAAAATAAGATTCTTCTCAGGTCAAGCCTCCAAATAGGAACACAGCCTGGCTGATGCTTTAATTGCAGACTTTTGAGAATCTAAGCGCGAAACCCAGTTAAGATTTCTCTGGACTCTCAGTCTATGAAAACTGAGACAAGTATGTGACATTTTAAAGAGCTGGGTGTGCAGTAATTTGTTGGCAGCAATTGATAATTAATATGTGTGTGTGTGTGTACATATATATATATGTTTTTGTGTTTGTGTTTTTATTCCAGGGATTAGAAAATAGAATTTACCTTTCGGAAGAGATACATTGTCATTGATCAAACTATTTGCTTATTTCCTTAAAATGCTAAAATGTAACTGTCAATATTAAAAACATAATAAATATATTGACTCTGGTATGATAGATTAAAGCACTTTGAGATACTAAATTTATTACTGAGTTGTGTCACTTGGATGCACTGTCACAGAAATAGAACAGTTTTAATGTCATGAAAAAGAAGGCAAAATCTTGAACTCTATGGAAGCTGAAAATTTTCTCTTGTTAGCTGTGATTGAAAGTTTGTTCATTTCTAATACACAAATTTTACTATTTCTTTTAACATTGAAGCCATTCCAAAAAGCCCTATTGGCCCTTTCCAAATATTCTGTTTGGAGGACCATTTAGAAATTTCATTTAGGGAAGATTCTTTTTCAGTGATTGTTGCTCCACTGAAAATTATTCCAAGTACCTTTCTTAGCATCATTACTCCAAAAATAATATATAAGTATTATTAATTATCTGCACATCTATCAATTAAAAAAAAATCAAATCCCTCTTTGACTATGGCTTTCCAGTTATAAAAGAGAAAAATGCCATTCTGTCACATATTATTTATCTCTCTGTATTATGGCAACTTGCTAAGAGAAGTTCATACTCTTGTCATTGATGGAGTCATCTGCCTGTAAAGAGAAGTATCTGCCACCTCATTCACTTCATGAAGTTCTTTCCTGGTATATTTGTCTATGGTCTTATGCCCTGTATCACTGTGCTACTTGGTGAAGGGATTTTGTTGATAACCAATAGATCTTCTTCACTGACCACGTTTGTCACTTGCTTTGCACTAACTTTATGAAATTCTCAGATATAATGTACCAGTCTTCTTTTGTTACAGGAAATGCAACTTTGAAGGTGGCTGTTTTAGTTTTGGTCTCTTCTTTACCTTTTTACCTCTTCTGTTACTTTTTAAATTTCAACCTGGACATAGGGAAGCAGTAATGGAACTATAGTTTCTATGAATTGCATCAATGATTTCATCGATTCATTGGCAGTGAGCCATGTTACTTGCAAATGGAGCTAGCTTTTCTTCTTGAGGAGCAAGAGAAGTATAATAGGGTGAACAAAGGATCTTTCAATTTCTCCTTGATCCTTGCTGGTGGAAATATTCTTCATTATCCCAAGTTAAAAGTGACTCCTCTATCAATATATAGTAACCTGAATTGAATAATTTGAAATAAGTATACTTGTTTGCTCATGGGAAGTAAATGGTTACACAGAAGCTGTGTTTTACATTTTCTTCTGGGTAAAACGGGCATAAGGCTGATGCCCCAAGGATAGAAAGAATTTGACACAGTCAGTTCTTCTAAACAGACAAATGATAGACCTCTTGATGAAAGAAAAGTTGGTATTTGCTAAAGGGAGAATCCTTTTCTATGAATATACAGGACCTAGGATTGCTGATGATAAGCAAATCTGGAATCTTCAAATTCACCTGGCAGGAATCCTCAGGGGCCCCTAAAGAATATAAGATGAAGATGTTTCAGGACTAAAATTACTCCTACACCGACTGTGTGTGTGTGCTAAGTAGCTTCAGTCATGTCCCACTCTTTGCCACTCCATGAACTATAGCATGCCAGGCTCCTCTGTCCCCAGGATTCTCCAGGAAAGAATGCTGGAGTAGGTTGCCATGCCTTCCTCCAGGGATCTTCCCCACCCACAGGACTGAACTCGTATCTCCTGTGTCTCCAAGCATCGCAAGTGGATTCTTTACCTCTAAGCTACTGGAGAAGCCCAGTGTGTCTGTACATATTATTAAAGCTCTTACAGATTATCTGGTTTGGAGTGCTTTCTAAACAGGAGGGAAGAAGAGATAGAGCCTGGGAGAGGCATTGGAGGCCGCAGAACACTTCCTGTTTTGCTTGTTTTACATGATTTTTATCGGTGAACCTATTAGAAAACTTGGATACTAGCTAAGATCTCCGATTCACATGGATATGATTTGGGAATAAAATATTTTGCATACCATAGTGTGCAAAAATTCAAAAAATTATTTGTAGGTTAGAAGTCAATTTTATAAGTGGAATTCTGAAGTTAAAAAATATGTTACCTTTCATTACTGCTGAAAGTAGATCTTGCTACAACTAAGCTTGAAATCTGAAGTTTATTATTTTTTCTAACTAGATTTAATTTGCCACTGAAACATAAAGAGTTTGCTTTCAGGTGAGATGTGTCACAGGACTATAACCATATTGCTATAAAATCTTTGTATCAGCTTACTTGAAATCTCTCATATTCTGAGTATAACTGATTACAGTGTATCAGAAAGGAAAGTTATTTCCATTTAATTAAATTTCAAAACTATTAAAAAAATTTAAGATTATCAACTTTTGTCAATCATTACTTTACTTTTTGTTTTCTTAATTCTTTTTGGGTTGTCTTTTTTTGTCTGTATCTGTTTATTGGCAAACAAAAGTTATTCTCTGCCTCTCAAAAGTAAACCTTTGATATTGTATAGAAATCCCAGGGTAGAGGAAATAATTATGATGCAATCATCAAAAAGACCATTTTAGAACAATGCACACTTTTTCATACAATATATGATGGAATTTTGAATAATTTTATAATAATGTTCCAATAAATTTATAATTTACAAAAAGCTTAAAGACCATATTGTAAAATGAAAACATCCACCTGTTATAATAACTTCCTCCATAACTAAACTTAGAAAATTGTCTCACAAAATATATTAATTCCTTGACAGTTGTATTATAGAAAATACAACAATTTAAGGAAGTAAGCTATTTCTGTAATCTTTTGTAAGATTAGTCAATGATCAAAAACTACCTTTCCATTTTAGAAGAGTAAATAATGAAAATAGGAAAAAATGAGTATGAATGGTTTAGCTGGAGAAATGGCCTTGGAAAGAAGGCAATCAGTGACTGAAACCTCACCAATTTCTCATTAAATTACATACATCTGCTTCGCAATTTTAATAGCCTGGGCAGGTAAGAATACACACTTTATGCAGTTTCCCTAACCACACAGTATGAAAAGCACTCTTTTGCTTCAGTTTCCACTTGTCTATCCATTACTCTATTTTGTTTTCTCCAGTGAATTTCACAGTATTTGGAATGATGTTTCTTATGTGTTTGCTTGTATGCATTACTTTGTCATGTCTCCTCAATGGAACCTCCACCAGCAGCAAATCTGTCTTGTACCCTGGTTGTATCCCCATGATTAGAGCAGTCTTTGACTTGTAGGAGAGAGACTCAATTCTTCTATATTAAAGGAATAATTAAGTAAATAAGTTTTAAAATATATAAAATACCTTACTCTTTGAACTGGTGTCACATGCATTTCTAATGCTTTAAACTTTATAACTACAAATCACAATGCACTTATTCATAAGTATAGTATAAGTCTTATGTTATCTCAAGGTACCTCTACATGTAATTTTAGCCAGTAGCTGTACTGTTATATATTTCATAAGCTGATGACAGCTTGATTACTGTGACCTTTTATAAGAAAAAATAAGAAAAAGTAAGTATTGTAAAAATCTGAATTCGTTAGAGCAAGAAGAGTCTTATTTCTGAGCAGGAACCTTTTTTATGTATTTAAAGTTTTACTTAAAAATAACTATTTTTAAGACTATCAGCTAGGAGAGAAAATTCAAGAATTTAATCTTGCTTCCATCCTGCTTATTAGCTTTCTAATGTAAGTGCAAAACTTTTGGATTACTTCTCTGAAGTTAAAAATCACTCAAGTATTTTAAAGGAAGTATTATCATCCTCTAACAGGCCAATGCTAGATTTTTAAAGCTTGAGTAAGTTATTCTGCAAGTAGAAAAATTTCAGACACACAATATCGAACTGACGTTTTTCTCTAGATTAGGTAGTTAATGCAAATGAGATCATAGCCTGAACAAGCTTTGGGGAATGAACAGGCTGTCCAAGAGAGTCAACAAAAGTGAGCCTCCTGCAACAGGAAAGGTTTCAATTTTGCCATTTTCTAAACACAGAAAAATGTATCCCTCCAATTCAGAATATTGAATGTCTTATGGAAAGCGAAAGGTCATTTGTAACTGTCCAAAGGATTGATGGAGTTGAGATACCTCCTTGACCTTCACCCTGCACTCATAAAGAATAGTTTCAGATGACAGAGCATCAGGCAAGTTTTCAGAAAATGTCTTTTCTTCTTTTATATTGCATAGCAAGATTGTTACCTGATATTTTCTTTCATAATTGTATGTCAAGATTTAATTATCTCGTGTCGCCCCTCATTAAAATTTAACTGTCATCTCATGCTGCTGAGCAATGTCTGTGATTTGGACTAATTCAAGGTTTTCTATCTGCTTTTTGCCATTGTTTTCCGTCTCAGTTTCTACAGTAATTGCTTTGGAGGCCTCACAAACCATGTCAAGGTCATCCTTTGCAAATACTAACCAGTATACCCCCTCCAACATATACATACCCCAATTAATTACTGTCTATTAAGGATACATATTATTAAAACTACTTCACTGTAATTCAGGGTTTTTTTTTTTAATCCCTATGACTTAATTTAAAAAAAACTAATAAAAATTTTAGTGCAACTATTAAAAACGCAATAAAAGTATGATATTCGTCTGTACTAATAGCTATTAAATTAATGTGTGGGTGTCTGTGTTTACCATATTTGTCAATTGTAAAATTTCTATGACCTAGAATGGTTTTATGTTCTCTAATCTGGGGATTTGCATGATAGAAAATAAAAAAATATTGTGCACTATTTTCTATGCAAAATGATGCCACTGACACACTATATGGAGAGCATGTGCTTCCAGCTGTTTCACTCATAATAATGATGGATTTGAGCTGATCCTACTGCCACTATTGTCATTTAAGCCCCCTTTATATTTCAGCTTTTACAGGGCAGCAACCTCCTAACTGTTCTCCCTGTCACTAGTGTTATCCTACTCAATTTGCAATTCATGCTTCTCATAGAATAAAGAAAATGATGAAGGAAAGATTCCAGAATATTCCAGAAATGAGAAGTTGCAAAAATAGAAGGCAATTAGAATCCCAGGAAAATAAGAAAATGAAGATATTAAAGGAAATGAATGGCAAATCTTGGCTCTGAAATATTAAATAGTCATAATAAAGCCAATGTTTATTTCCAACTATTTGAAGAACCTATAGACTAAGCATAAAATTAAGTATAGTGACAAAACAAATACTGAAAACATAAAAGTAAATGCAAGCATGGTTAAATTTCATTGTTTTAACCGGAAGGGAACTATTCATTATCTTCATACTGCAAAGTTGAGACCCAAAGATAATTCCTACGTGTGAAGAAATACAAAATGACTATATTTATATATATATATATTATTTAAGTTTCACTATTTCCCTACTGAGAGATGAAAAAATGCTAAAACTATATTGGGAAGAGTAGATAAAAAAAGGAGAATTGGTAAAATAAATTAAATCTTCATTTATCCTATCATGCCAACTAATTAAAATATAAATTTATTACATTTAAAAATAGCTTTATAAAAACTTAATTTAGAAGAATTAAAATATTATCAATTAAAAGCTATTATCTCTAGGGAATGAACACAATTTATTAAATGAACCAATGTTTAAAATTTCATTTTTCTCTAGGAAATAATTTTTATTATAAGCCCTGCCGTACTTTTCAAATAAATGTGAATCAGTGGCTCAGACAGTAAAGCGTCTGCCT
This sequence comes from Capra hircus, assembly GCF_001704415.2. NCBI lineage: Eukaryota > Metazoa > Chordata > Mammalia > Artiodactyla > Bovidae > Capra > Capra hircus. The sequence goes on from NC_030821.1 coordinate 41,560,095, forward strand.
GCAGTGCGGGAGACCTGGGTTCAATCCCTGGGTCGGGAAGATCCTCTGGAGAAGGAAATAGCAACTCACTCCAGTATTCTTGCCTGGAAAATCCCATGGATGGAGCCTAGTAGGCTACAGTCCATGGGGTCGCAAAGAGTCAGCACTGAGTGACTTCACTTCACTTCACATCACTTATATAAACATGCTACAAAAGGAATGTAGTTTCTCATAATAAGAATAATAATGGAATGAATTATTTTTGAACATAACACAGGCAAAGTGAAAGCTAAAAAACATAAATAGTTAAACAGATATTGGTCTGTATTAGAGAATTAAGAAAGTAGAAAAAGTGATGTGGTGCTGGAAGAAATTTCAGGTAAAGACTAAACTCAGTCAAGTGAGGTGGCAGTAATGTGTGTCTTCAAAACAAAAATCTAAAGCATAAAGTTTTAATGATGAGTTACCAACAATTTGATGATGATTTTGCTGTATATTGAAATGCAGTATAATCTATTAAAAATGTCACTACAGTCGATTCGGTCGTGTCCAACTCTGTGCAACCCCAGAGACGGCAGCCCACCAGGCTCCCCCGTCCCTGGGATTCTCCAGGCTAGAACACTGGAGTGGGTTGCCATTTCCTTCTCCAATGCATGAAAGTGAAAAGTCAAAGTGAAGTCGCTCACTTGTGTCCGACTCTTCATGACCCCATGGACTGCAGCCTACCAGGCTCCTCCGTCCATGGGATTTACCGGGCAAGAGTACTGGAGTGGGTTGCCATTGCCTTCTCCAACCACAGAAGATACCAATGATAATTCTTAGTTGATGTGGCATTGTAAGAGAATGATATCAAGAGAGATGAGAAGATATTTTTACTTTTAATCAAATCTCTATGGTCCCTGATTAGAACTGTCACTTTTTGCCTATAAATTGAACATCCTTATAATATTTTTCAGATATTTTGTACCTTCATCTATCACATCAACATTCGACCATAATGAAAAAAATAATTATGACTTTTAGCATTATTTGGCTCAGTCAAAAAGTATGATGATATGACAACTTATAAATCATTTCAGTACATACTAAAGTCTAATATAATAATGTCCACTAAAGACTTATTTTTTCCATTTTTGCCTCTAATAATAGTGTCCCTTGTTTTTCACACTAAGTCCTCTTACATGTAGTACTCATATATGTGTCTTCTTTTTTCTAACTCTATTATATTTTTCTTTGTTATTTTTGTTTGAAATGTAGGTATGAACTCTAAAAGCTCCTTTCTACCCAATCAATGGCTCATAAAAGCATCTTCTTAACAAATTTTAATCTATACTACTAATTTTAATCTATACTACTAAAAGAATTGTCCATATGAGTGTCTAAGAATAAAATTTTTGTTTTTCTAGAAATCATGTGCTCATATATCATCCCTTTTAGTCCCTGCAATCATCCAATGAAATATGTAATAATGTGAATGCTTATTTTCAATACTTTTCAGTTTACTAAAGCACCTTGACACACTATTATGGGTTTAATTGTATTCCCCTTAAATTTGTATGATTAAGGACTAACCCTCAGTCGGTGGCTCAGATGACAAAGAATCCACCTGCAATATGGAGTCTTGGGTTCTATCCTTGGTTTGGGAAGATCCTCTGGAGAAGGGAAGGGCTACCCACTTCAGTATTCTTGACTGGAGAATTCCATGGACAGAGGAGCCAGGTGGGCTACAGTCCGTGAGGTTGCAGAGTTGGACATGACTAAGTGACCTACACTTTCACTAAATTTGTGTGTTTAAAGACTAACCCCCAGCACCTCAGAGTGTAATCTTATTTGGAGCTAGTATCTTTACATAAATAATCAAGGATCATTAAACGTGGGTCCTAGTTCAAAATGAAGTCCCTATGAGAATGAAAAATTTGGACACAGATGTACAGACAGGAGGGCTTCCCAGGGGGCGCTAGTGGTAAAGAACCTGCTTGCCAATATGGGAGATGTAAAAGATGCAGGTTCGATTACTGGAATCACAAGATCCCCTGGAGAAGGGAATGACAACTCACTCTAGTATTCCTGCCTGGAGAATCCCATGGAGAGAGGAGCCTGGTGGGCTACAGTTCATGGGGTCACAGAGTCAAACACTACTGAAGTGACTTAGCATGCACTCATGTATAGACAGAAGGAAGATTATAAAAAGAGATACAAGAAAAAGATAGACATGCCCAAGTAAAGGATAAAGGCCTGGAATATATCCTTCCCTCACGCCCCTTAAGTTAAGTCGCTCGATCAGTCGTGTCCGACTCTGAGACCCCGTGGACTGTGGCCCACTAGGCTCCTCCTTCCATGGGATTCTCCAGGTAAGAATACTGGAGTGGGTTGCCATTTCCTTCTCCAGGGGATCTTCCTGACCCAGCGATTGAACTCAGGTCTCCCACATTGCAGGAAGACGCTTTAACCTCTGAGCCACCGGGGGAGTCCTCACACCCCTTAGAAGAAGTCAACCCTGCCAATACCTTGATTTTGGATTTCTAGTCTCCAAAACTATGAGACAATAAAATTTCTGTTGTTTAAGCCACCCAAGTTGTGGTACAGCAGCTCCAGAATACTAATACTCATACTCACATTTGATGATTTCGTGTCCATCATGTCTTCCATTGCAATTTTCATTCAAATACAAGAAGAAAATACCAAAAAACAACAACAAACAAACCAAAAAACCTACCAGTAATTTTTAAAACAAGTCCTCTATTTGCTCCTTTGATTCTTCCTACTAATAATTGCTTATCTTATTCTTTCCTTCATTTCAACTAACTCATTCTTCAAAGCTTTTTTTAGGAAAACCTTTTTAGGAAAGGTTTCTGTTTTTCTACAGATTATTAATAATAAGGAAGAGGAAAGCCTGGAAGGGAGGTTTTGAGATAAATTCTTTAGCTTTTTACTCTCTTTATGAAAGTCTTGTAGTAATGCCTTGACATTTGAAAATATATTACCAATGCACAGAAGTCTTTCTCATAGGAAAAAAAATTAATTAAAGACTACTATATGTGAAACAGATAGTAAATTCTAATAAGGATCTACTGTATAGCACAGGGAACTCTTTTTACTTCTATGTAATGATCTATATGGGAAAATAGTCTTTAAAGAGTGGATATGTGTATAGGTATATCTGATTCACTTTGTTATAAAGCAGAATCTAACATATTTTAAATAAATTATACTCCAATAATTCTTTTTTATCATCAAATCACAACAATTGATGCTTTTGAACTATGGTGTGGGAGAAGATTCTTGAGAGTCCCTTGGACTACAAGGAGATCAAGCCAGTCAATCCTAAAGGAAACCAGTCCTGAATATTCATTGGAAGGACTGACGCTGAAGCTGAAGCTCCAATACTTTGGCCACCTGATGCCAATAACTGGCTCATTTGAACAGACCCTGATGCTGGGAAAGATTGAAGGCAGGAGAAGGGGACAACAGAGGATGAGATGGTTGGATGGTATCACTGACTTGATAGACATGAGTTTGAGCAAGCTCCAGGAGTTGGTGATGGACAGGGAAGTCTAGCATGCTTCAGTTCATGGGGTCACAAAGAATCAGACATGACTGAGCAACTGAACTGAACTCTTTTTTAATTAAAGAGAAACAAACTATGTGTTGGAAAAACCCTGTTATTGAAATGGGGAAGAAAGGAAATTATTTGGACTGGATGCTCCAACACATGATGAAAGAGGGTATACACATTAGCCTAGAGGAGAAAATGGCAACCCACTCCACTATTCTTGCCTGGAAAAGTCCATGGACAGAGGAGCCTGGCTGGCTACAGTCCATGGAGTGGCCAAAAGTCGGAATCGACTGAGCAACTCCCACCACATACACTTTAGACTCTCCAAAGGGGTCCATTATTAATAATAGTGTATATCTAGGCCTTGCACAAGCTCAAAGAGCCTCACACTCCTCCCCCATCTCCTCATTACGATCCTGCTTGTAGTGTTCATCTCTTCTTATGAAAATCTTTCTATTCACCATGTAAGTCTTCCTTCAGAAAAGTGTTCTGCCCCCCAAATAGAATTCACTGCCTTTGTATAGTCCCAGGGAGACTCATGGGTGTCCCTGTTGGCTCAGATGGTAAAGAATCCACCTGCAATGTGCGAGACCTGGGTTTAATACCTGGGTTGGGAAGATCCCCTGGAGGAGGGCATGGCAACCCACTCCGGTATTCCTGATGGAGAATCCCCATAAACAGAGAAGCCTGGTGAGCTCCTCTGTAGTTCATGGATCACAAAGAGTCGGACAAGACTGAGCAACTAAATAACAGCAGCAGGGAGACTTAGGTTACCTCCCTGGTGGCACCATAGGACCCCATGGCTAAGGGCCACTTCAGACTCATCTCAAGCTGTTCTTCACTTTCCCCTCTCTGCTACTGCTGCTTTGGCCTTTGTTTAGACTCATTTCAACAATTTAACTCTACTTAATGCTCTGTGCTGACCTGAATGGGAAGGAAGTCCAAAAGGGAAAGGATATGTATATTATGGCTGATTCATTTTACCATACAATAAAAACTAGCACAACACTGTAAAGCAACTATGTGCTGTGCTGTGCTTAGTCACTCAGTCATGCCAGACTCTCTGCGACCCCTTGGACTATAGCCCGCCAGGCTCCTCCGTCCATGGGGAGTCTCCAGGGAAGAAGATTTCAGTGGGTTGCCAAGATTTCCTCCAGAGGATCTTCCCAATCCAGGTTTCCTGCATTGCAGGCAGATTATTTATCATCTGAGGTACCAGGGAAGCCGCAAAGTGACTATACACCAATAAAATTAATTAAGAAAAAAATACATTTTCCAAAACACAAACAAATCAAAAACACAATTATTTAAGTCAGGACATGTGCCTAGAACTTTCACATGTTTCCAGCTAGACAATTGCTATGCATCTTTTAGTTCTTAATGCAACGGTTACTCTTCAGTATACTCTCCTTGACCTCTCCTATTCCCAATAGCAGATCAAGGCCTCCCATTATGCATTTTCATAGACCCCCGTGCTTCTCTCCCAGAACATATCTCAAATAGAATTATTTAAACATAACTTATTATTTTATTTTTGATTGTGGTTCAAAAAACTTACCAAATACAATCATCTTAACCTGTTTTTCAGTGTATACTTGAAAAACTTAGTTATTTTCTCCTTGATATCTCTTCCATGTGGCTGGAGTTATGTTTATTCACAACTGTAATCCTGGCATATACCATAGGACGGTCCCTGACAATTGTTTGGTGCTTAAAAAGTATTTGTTTAATGAATAGATCCTTACAGATGTGTTTTCTTTCAAACTTGATGACTAGAAATGTGTGCTTAGCAACTATTAGTGACTGACACAGATACTTAGATCAAAAAGTATTTGTGAAATCATCTATTGATGCAATTCATATATTGGTCATTTGTAATATGCCATTTCTGTGGACATTTCCATGAATAAGGCCAACAAAATCCTTACCTCTTGAAAGTTAAAACCTTAAAAATTTACAGGATAGATAAATAAATAAATACCTTAAATACAATGGAAAAACAGCCTAAGAATCTGGTATACAGTATCTGGCTAGGCCTAGGTTCATGGCCACTGTATTAGTTAGTTTGGTTTGCTGTAACAAAATAGAGAAAATATTTATTTAAAAGTCATGGATGCTGAAAAGTTTGAGTAGCACATCCTGAGTCTGATGAAGACCTGCTTCTTGGCTGGTATACAGTCACCTTATCAGGTTCACATGGCTGAGAGAGAGACAGAGAGCCTAACTCCCTTCTCTAATAAGGCCACTAATCCCATCACGAGGGCTCCACCGTCATGACCTAATTAACTGGCCAAGGCTTCAATATATGAAGTTGTCAGAAGACACAATAATTCAGTCTATAAGTTCAGTTCAGTGGCTCAGTCGTGTCCGACTCTTTGCAACCCCATGAATCGCACATGCCAGGCCTCCCTGTCCATCACCAGTTCCCGGAGTTCACTCAGACTCATGTCCATCGAGTCAGTGATGCCATCCAGCCATCTCATCCTTGGTTGTCCCCTTCTCCTCCTGCCCCCAATCCCTCCCAGCATCAGAGTCTTTTCCAATAAGTCAACTCTTTGCATGAGGTGGCCAAAGTACTGGAGTTTCAGCTTTAGCATCATTCCTTCCAAAGAAGTCCCAGGGCTGATCTCCTTCAGAATGGATTGGTTGGATCTCCTTGCAGTCCAAGGGACTCTCAAGAGTCTTCTAGCAGGACTCAATTAATATTTATGAAAGAAGAATGGCTACATACCATGTAGAAAAGGAAAGGTCCTCTGAGGAGATAAAATTTAAGTGCAGAGCTAAGAAATTAACCCCAAACATTAAGTCAGCTATACCCAGAGTAAAACAAGATTCAGGCAGAGAGAAGCTTAAATTTATAGATGTTTGGGCAGAATATAATGGGATGTGTGCAAGCAATATAAAGAAAGCCAATGAAGCTGAATTCAGGTGGATATAACTTGAATTTGGAAGATTGGGTAGCAGTTAGATCACCTATGGCCCCATGGGCCACCGTTGAAAAGCTAGAAGGATATTATTTGATGACTGTATCTTGGTTAGATAGAGTAATCCTAATTTTATACATGCGGGAGCTGAAGCTTACCAAAGTTGAGTTGTTTGTGTGTACTTGGTCGAACAGTCGTGTCCGAGTCTCTGCAGCTCCATGGACTGTAGCCCGCCAGGCTCCTCTGTTCATAGAATTTTCCAGGCAAGAATACTGGAGTGAGTTTCCATTGCCTACTCCAGGGAATCTTCACCACTCAGATATCAAACTCACATGTCTTGGGAGGCAGATTCTTTACCATTAGAACCACTGGGGAAGAGTTGCAAAACTGAGTTCAATTTACTTCAGTCACTCAGTCATGGCCAGCTCTTTGCGACATCATGGGCTGCAGCATGCCAGGCTTCCCTGTCCATCACCAACTCCCAGAGCTTACTCAAACTCATGTCCATTGACTTGGTGATGTCATCCAACCATCTCATCCTCTGTCATCCCCTTCTCCTCCTGCCTTCAATCTTTCCCAGCATCAGGGTCTTTTCCAATAAGTCATTTTTTCTCATCAAGTGGCCAAAATATTGGAGCTTCAGCTTCAGCATCAGTCCTTCCAATGAATATTCAGGACTGATTTCCTTTAGGATTGACTGGTTTTATCTCCTTGCAGTCCAAGGGACTCTTAAGAGTCTTCTCCAACTCTTAAGAGTAACTCAGCATCAATTCTGAGTTACTTGCTAGTAAATGACTAAGATAGTGTTAGTCTAAGCTCTTCAATTTAAATTCATTTTTACTCTACTTTGTGCATGTGTACTTAGTCACTCAGTTGTATCCCACTCTTTGCGACCCCAAGGACTATAGCCTATAACGCTCCTCTACCCACGGGATTCTCCAGGCAAGAATACTTTACTATGTTCCTTTTTTATACACTCTCGCTGATAGCAATATGCTATGAACTGTGTCGTAGGAAATCTTTTTGGGTATGATCCTACAACTAGCTTAAAAACTAGTTAAACAATCTATGTTCAATACAGGATACAGGATGCTTGGGGCTGGTGCATGGGGATGATCCAGAGAGATGATATGGGGTGGGAGGTGGGAGGGGGATTCAGGATTGGGAGCTTGTATACACCCGTGGTGGATGCATGTCAATGTATGGCAATACCAATACAGTATTGTAAAGTAAAATAAAGTAAAAATAAAATTAACAAAAAACTAGTTAAACAGGTCATAGACAACTAGTTCAAAGAAAAAGCAATAAATCTCTCTGAGGTTTATTTGTTTAATCTGCAAGATGAGGAACTTAGAACTAATGAATTTTAATATCATGTACAACAAACAAGTTAATGTCCAATCAGAGTACCAGTTCAGAGTAACTGAAACTACCACCTCTCTACATTGTGTTTCCTCCATGCTGTTTAATTTTGCTCCTCATTTTTAATCTATCTAGTTTAAGATGTTTACCATGGTAGATTTATTAGGAATCTACTGATTTCCCCAAAAGCACTACAATATTTTTGATATAATAATAAAATCATTTTTACAATTGATCATCCTTTTGTTCAATTGCTGTGTGGTACAGAATCTTTATGCAAAGAAAATTATAAGGCAATACACTGGTTAAAAAAAACAAAGTAAAATAGGCATATTTTCTGTTTTTGTTCCCAATCTAGTGAGGGAAACATATTTTCAATCTCTTTATAAACAGCAAACAATGACACAAATTGAGAAATTGTATCACTCCTACTCCCACATTTCAAACAGTGTAGTTCAGTGTATGAATTAAACCAAATTACTGAATTACTCAAATTTCTTTTGTTTTAGTTTTCATCCCTCTTATATCTGGAGAAAAGCTAAGATAAGTTGGAGTGGATATGTTGGTATATATAGTTTTCAAATATAAAGCACTATGATTTTAAAATAGTGGCAGGTGAATTCAGAGTAAGGAAGGAAAATTTATGCCTTTAGACTGGAAGGAGATCACAGAGGATGTGAACTGCATGAAGTCTAACTGTATAGTAAATAAGGAAACTAACAAAACACTGAGTTTTCTGTTATCTGAAAGAGGAATAATATAATTGAAGCCAATCCATTGTCAAAGATTTTATCAAAAATGTGCACTGTGTGAGTTTAATACAGATTTTGCTAAACAAATTAAGTGCATATACATTTCTAGGCTTGGAAAAACTGCACTTAAGACATAAGTGCTCTAGATTCAGAATTTAATGGTAGAGTAACCTAGATTATACATACAATGTTTAACATTGTAATAAAGATGAGATGGGAGTTGATAAAGAAGCAAAAAGAGGAGAAAGGACAGGAAAAAAGATCGGGATAAACAAAAAGACGGTTGCGGGTTATGGAGGAGAGTGCAATACAATCACAATGATGACAGAAATGCTTCTCGTCTGACACGCTAAGCCTGTTTGCCACTTTGCAGATGTTTCAACCAAATGTAGATTTATACATGTCCTATTAAGTCAAATGTCATTAGTTTATCACAGTCGCTGATGAGGGCTGTGATTATTCTGTAATTATCTGACAAGTTTAACTAATTAAGTATTAATAGTTCATTTAAAAGTGTCCTTGTTACACATGCATTGGTAATAATTTGTTTGTGCTTAACCTAATTTTGATCGTTTTATCCTATGTAAAGCTGTGAGTTATATTAATGGTATTTATCATGTTTAAAGTTATAGGAATGCGTTCTGTGTGCTTAGTCACTCAGTGCTGTCCAACTCTTTGCGACTCCATGGACTGTAGACCACCAGGCTCCTCTGTTCAGGGAGATTCTCCAGGAATGAATACTGGAGTGGGTTGCCATGCATGCCTCCAGGGGCTCTTCCCAATTCAGGGATCGAACCCGGGGCTCCCACATTGCAGGCCGATTCTTTGCCATCTGAACTACAAGGGAAGCCAAACTGTAAGCTTCTGGCTGTTTACCTCAGCTGAATTATATGTTAATGTCATACAAAGCAGCACAAAATCAACCACCTATACTACTATAGCAAAAATGTATTTACTTCAGAAAACATTGCTGGCTTCATTTACATGGGTCAATGGTGGAATATATATTTGTCAATATAGAATGGAAACTGAAGAGATAGTAAAAGTTGATGATGACAGGAAATAACTGGTCCATGCTATTTTAAAAAACTAATCTGAAAAAAAAATTCAGTAAAATGGAGTTAACATGAAGAATGGCCAGGCGGTTGTCCACTTTTTAATAGCCTACTGTCCGGATTACCAGCATCTGGCATAAGTAAGGTGTACTGCACTATATATATTTTTGTAAACATTGTAATTTAACTTGAAAATTTATCTACACTGGTTCTTAAATTACTGTAATTCCCACATTGTTTAGAATGTTTAATCTTTGAGATAAACAAACCTGGAACACAAATTCTGCACATGCTGAATTTTTCTCTTTTTTTGGATAAAAACAGTGAGGTTTGTTTTCCACCCCCAACCCCTAGCCCTGTTCATCATGGAGAATTTCCCATAGCCATAGCCAAATGTTTTAATTTATAGAATATTCTGTGTTTTGCCACTGGCAATGAAATCACAACTAATAAGTTCCACAGACTGCAATAAAACCCTAGAGAAAACTATATGCTATCTGTCAAGCATATAATTTTAAGTTTCAATAATGCATAATATGTTTAAACAGCTTATCAAAGCACATCTCTTTTACAAAAGAAAGAAAAAGAAAAAAGGAGAGCTGCTTAAAAGTTGTCATTCCTAAAGGCATTGCTTTTTAAATGAACTATTGTTAATTGCTTAAGAATTGAAAATATTGCCATTTAAAATAATTGATTCAACAATATGTTCATTTAATTTAGGTTTGTGTTATCAAAAACATTAACAATGCCATGGCTTTAATAATCTTGAGGAATTACATTCACTGCCTAAGAGAGATTTGCCGAACAGATTTAACTTGGTGAGTGTTCTTATGTACAAAATATTGAAAAGTGTGGTATTTTTAATAATTGTTCAGTTTTACATGTTATGAAAGTGGGATTTTCTTAATTTTTTGGAACTTTTTTTGAAATGTTACCATACTCTGTGGTATTACAGAGATGAAGAGAGAAGATATTATCTTTTAATGGCATACCTCTATGATATTAAATGAGAACCAGGAATTTTTTTCTCCCATTAGTACTACCAAGCTCATATAGCATTCATTGCCAAGTAGTCTGTGTGGATGATATGATCTGATAAAGCAAGAAAGAATTCCTATTCTACATAAAGTCTATTGGGAAATAGCTATGCAGTAACTACAAGCCCTGTGTTCCCCAGGTATATGATTTAGTAAAAATTCTTAACTACTGAACTCATATCTATTAATGATTTGTAAATCACATATGTTTCTACATGTAAATATTTTTTCATGATCTCGCATGGGACTTCTTGGGTCTTCAGGGTTGTAAACTTCTGGAGAGTTAAGTGAGAAAGTTAGGTAGTATTTGAATTACATGGGAGTTTGGAAAAAGGAGCATGATAAAATGAAAGAAAAAAGGGAAAATATGTTTTCAGATTTTCCCAAGAAGGCTATTCTTATGAGATAAGAGAAAGGAAAGAATAAAGAATCATATACACCATGAAGAAATATCAGGCTACATTTTTCCCCTCCAACCTATCACTTGTTTTATTCTCCTTATATTTTAAAAATATCACAAAGAACACATGGATATGGGAAATGGAATGTGGAAAGGATGGAATTAGAATATAAATTATCTCAGCTTTACAATAGAAGAATAAGTGCACATATTTAGGGCATAGGGTTTCAGTAATTTGGATCATATTTGCTGGCTGAATTTCCTTTTTGAATAATAAGTACCAGCAAGTAGGGGGACTTGACAAATCCTGGCTGAACTATTTATTAGCTATGTTGCTTTCTGTCTTAAAGTCTCTATATCTTGGCGTCCTCATCTATAAAGTGAAAATACACATTCTTACTTGTGAAATTTTAAAATAAAGTTTACAAAATAACGTACCTAGTGGAAGCAGATACAGTGTTTAGCCAAAACTCCAGGTAAAGCAGTTATTATTTCAACATAGGATCACAGGACAAACTTTTCTTTGTTTTTCTCCACATTTGTCCAACAGTTATCCACATTACCCAGAACTCCACTCCGTGGTGGACCATTTGGTCTGCCTTATTCATGTAGGACTTAACTTCCTTATTAACATCCTGTGCCCCATTACCTCCTGCCTTCACCCTTATCTTGTGATAGCAACCTAATTTATAGCCTGTGATACTGTTAATGAGTTAGGAGATTATAGAGGTATTGTTAGAAAGTGAACAAAATATGTGTTGACTGATGAGTGAATTTTCCCACAATATATTATTGAAATTGGCCTTGGAAATTTGAAAGAGCTAGACGAGATATTCATGGTCAGTCCAGTTTTATTGGTGTTTTTCAACTATGCGCAATGTGGAGTGTTTGGTCATTGGCATAAAAAGAGCCCTGCTTGCAGGGATCTTGAGTTTCAGAGTTAAAATGTGTTCAGAATAAAATAAATGCTGGGAGCTCACAGGCAGTCTGGCAATGTGATGGCAGGGGTGGAGAGTACATTGAATCTTAATCTCAAAAATAATGTAATAATAATATTAAAGAAAATATTATGAAAAGAAAATATAAGCTCCTGCAATGCAGGAGACCCTGGTTTGATTCCTGGGTTGGGAAGATCCGCTGGAGAAGGGATCGTCTACCTACTCCAGTATTCTTGGGCTTCCCTGATGGCTCAGCTGGTAAAAAATCCACCCACAATACAGGAGACCTGAGTTGGATCTCTGGGTTGTCAAGATCCCCTGGATAAGGGAAAGGCTACCGACTCCAGTATTCTGGCCTGGAGAATTACAGACACTACTGAGTGACTTTCATTTTCATTTTTCATAATCTCCACAGACCACATTAAGTGCTCAGTCATGTCTGACTCTTTGCAGCCCCATGGACTGTAGCCCGCCAGGCTTCTCTGTCCATGGGATATTCCAGGCAAGAATACTGGAGTGGGTTGCCATTTCCTTCTCCAGGGGATCTTCCCAACTCCGGGGATCAATTTGAATCTCTTACGTCTCTTATGTCTCTAGCGTTTGCACGTGGGTCTTTCCCACTAGCGCCATTTGAGACACCCATATGTAATCTCCACCCTAAAACAAAACATATTCATTACTTGTTTGTTCTCTTTGAAAGTTAGGTTGACTATGACCATCACTAAGAGACAGCATTCTTTGAGTGGAAGGAGGTGGTCTTCTTACCTAGCCATTTAAAGTGAAGTGCAAAGCTGATCAGTAGGGAAACTAAACCAATCAAAGACTTCTGATTTAGCCTGGCTTTTGTGCAGCCCTCTACTGCATATTTTGTCTCAGTTGGGCAAAAACAGCTAGAAAAAAGAGCTCTTTTATACAGATCACTGTCACTGATGGCAGAAAGATATACAGTGGATTATGTCTCTGTATAGTACCAAAACAAGTACTGACCTTCTCTGGATTAATAATATTTATGTTTGAATACTGTAATATCTAAAAGGAAAAGGCATTTTAACATCATGAGGCATTAGGTATGGTGAAAAACTAAACACATTTAATTTAAATTAAAGACAAAATATACATTTAATGTAAATATGTAATGTATAAAATATTTGTCTTTAAATGTTTTATAAAATGATGACTTCAGAAAGATATTACATCAATAAAAATAAGAAATAGGGAAATACTTTTTAAACATATATTAGCTACTTAAATTTAATAAGTGCCTCTTACTTGTGGATTCTTTCAAGAAAATCAGTTTGCAACTCACTCTCATTTCCTTAAAAATGTCAGAAAAAGGCTTTAAATCATAAAAAAAAGTGAGTCATTTTTAATGTTTGGGAAATATTTTTTGACCAGCAGATAAAAGTATATTAAGGTGACTTATGAGAAAATGAATTATCAAAGCTCTTCTGAAAATGTCCGTTGGAGTCATTTGTGTGTCGGGTGATATCTTTCCTTTGCAAACTGTCCCCTCAGTCTGTGAATCCATTGTGTCTTCTGCTTAACAGTAAATATCCTTCATGCTATTAATTTCTTTGAGTTTTTTACAGTACAAAATACCAACCCTAACTTTACTTTAATCTGCCATTTACAGAACAACCCACATCTTCTCCATTTTGCAGCTTGTACTCCTTGGTCTGCACCATGCATGCCATAGCTTCATGATACACTATTTATTATTTATATGTTATAATGGTATGTTTTAAAATATTGATTAGCCATTTCAAACTGTTTTTTGAATTATTCTATTGCTGAGCTATTTTGTATGTATAGGCTCTTATACACATATTGTTTTGCTCTATACCAATAATCACATAAAGCATTGGTGCTAGAGTCAGTTATAACTGGAATCCAATCTGTCTAGTGCTATCATGTGTTAACAGAGTGATCTTTAATATATTAAAGTGAAAGTGAAGGTTGCTCAGTCGTGTCTGACTCTTTGTGAACCCATGGATTAGACAGTCCATGGAATTCTCCCAGCCAGAACACTGGAGTTATCGTGTAGCCTTTCTCTTCTCCAAGGGATCTTCCCAACCCAGGGATCAAACCCAGGTCTCCCACATTGCAGGCGGATTCTTTATCAGCCATATATATTATGTGTTGACTTAAAACTTCAGTTCCTTATATATCAACTGAGGTTAATGTCACCGTCCATACTATTATTGAGGACTTCTCAGGTGGCGCTAGTGTAAAGAACCTTCCTACCAATGCAGGAGACATAAGAGATGCTGGTTCGATCCTTGGGTCAAGAAGATTCCCTGGAGGGCATGGTAACCCACCCAGTATTCTTGCCTGGAGAATCCCATGGACTAGGAACCTGGTGGGCTACAGTCTATAAGGTCACACAGAGTTGGACACAAATGAAGCAACTTATCAAGCATGCATGCACATAACTATTTTTGAGAAGGCTAGGTGATATATACATCAAGCAATCAGAAAATACCAAGTTCTCAATGATTTAGGTAATATGTTGATTTTACCATTAAACTGGTAAGAAAAATAGGACTTTCTAAGACAATTTTCAAAAATTTGGCTCTCCAAGTTAACAAGCAACTAATAGGTAGATTTAGTTGAATGAGGTTTTTCTTTTCTAATTTTTCTCTAATTGTCAAACCATACCTCAAAATCATACAAAGGAAACATAATTATTGCTAATTTATGGACTTCTGCTATCCATTGTTAATACTAATCCAGACACCATTTCATCTCAATTATATGTTCTGAGAGGAGAATTTGTACTTTAGGTAGAATTTGGTCTCTGTGTAAATTATGGTTTTCACTAGTACAAGAGAGAAAATAGAAAGACAGAAGCTCTGTCTGTGATATTCTATTACAAACTCATATTTTCTAAAGAAAATCTAAGAATTAAAATAATTAATGTTACAGATAATGTCCTATATATTTTAAATGATAATCATAAACAGCAAATTCCCAATGAGCACAATATTGCATTTTTTCTTTTAATTTAACTGTAGTGATATTTATTGTGTAAAAGTTTCAGTAGTACACATATGGAATTGGATTTGTTTATATTCAACTAAATTCAAAAATTATAGAATTTTCCTGTTAAGTAGTGAAAATCCAACACCTTGTGTTCAATTTCTAAGTTTTGCAAACTGCTTCAAAACTGCTTATGTCTCAATGTAGCAGGGACTATAATTGTCCAGAATTTCAATAAGGCTTATTTCTAACAGCAGCAAGGAAAATAAAATATATCTTTTAATGAAACTTGTTACTATCAGTTTACTATAGTAACAGTAGTTAAGAGTAGTAGTAGATGGCAAGAATCTGCTGGTAAAAGCAGACAACTGAATTTTTAGTAAAATTTACCTTTCATTCAAATTTCATATGTATTTATATTGTTATGACAATTTGAGATTTTATTTAAAAGAGTAATATATCAGTTGCTTTGTTATTGTTGTGGAATGCTTGGACATTTTATATCATTAGGGTCTCCATAATGTTTATTTTGTGTAGCTAAACGATGAAGATGCAATCAGTCCTGAGGAGAGTCAAGTGTATTCCATTACTTAGAGAATATATTTGCTGAATTCTATCATGAGGATAAATTTAAACTTGCTTAATCATTTTGGTCAGTTCTAACCCTCATTATTTTCAGAGATGCCTGGTATTTTAAAATAAAACTTTGCAAAGATAAACATTTAAATATCAGAGCTTATTTTTAGAACTAAATTTTAGTTACCATATGTATAAATGATAACACTCTTGAATTTGCGTGGGAAGTATTGATTTCCAGAAAAATTGATGTAGGAGCCTCTCTCTCTGTCTCTCTCTCACATATACACTCACATACACACAAAGCTTTATTTTAAAAAAAATTTGAAACTGTCAATTATAACCAAATATAATCAATTATATCAATTATAACTGATATATATCAATTATATTTTATTTATAACTATCAATTATAAAAGAAAAATCAGTCTTTTAAATTTTTTCTATTTTCTCTAGTTTTTGTTATGCACATATCAACTTGTCATCAGTAAAAATAATGCTGCAATAAATTTTGAGTGAAATATTTATTAATTTTCAATGTTTCTCTGAAATAAAAATATTCAGAAATTAGATTACTAAATTTTGTTCTGAATACTTCTACAATTTAAAATGTCTTCTGTGTTTCAAGACTATCACTTAGTTTTGTCTTAAACAATGTAATTATATACATGGAGGCTATCGTGATCCTTAGTATAATTGTTAAAAGAACATACAATAAAAACTTCCACAATTTGACATTTTTTTAAATCATAAAGGAGTAAATATGGTACACAAATTTTGCAGTCTCAGCAGGAAATCTGAATGACTCCCTGTTGGCTGAAGAAAATCAAGAAGACAAACAATGGACCTGGATATTGAAAATATGACTTCCTTATTTTCTGTACCAAACTAACATGTTACAAAAGTAGCGTCGATCAATTCTTATTGTTAATTAAATGTTTGCCCTACCAGGAATGTCACTTATATTTTTAAAGCATTTTCAATATTTTATCCGATGAACCAAAATCTTTTGGGTCTGATTTTCTTTTTTCATCACCACTGGATAATCAAGTTAGACATAATAGATACCCACATCCAGGAAGATGCTAACTCGTTCAAGGAAAAAAACCTACCAAACGAAAACTAATTCCCTAGAGGAATTTATTAATATCAAATGACAAGATTAATGAATCTTATAACACAATCAGTCTACTAGTGTTTAAACATTACTTCATATAAAATAGGTTCACTGAGCTAGATATAGGAAGAAAATTGATGATAGAAGAATACCTAATAAGATTTGGAGAGCAAGCTGAAGCCAAAGGAAGCAGGGCAGTCAGAAAAAAATGTTATAAGAACTTGCTGAAATACAACTTTAAGCAATACATCATTCCTGGAGGGCACTGGGTAGCACTGGGCACTAGGGAGATGGCGGTGGCTTCAAAAATAAGAGACCTATTAGATTTTTAGAGCTCTTTGGGTACAAGCGCTAGCAAAAATAAATATTGGAAAATAATTCTGTTTTCACAACTCACAGAATTTGAAGGATGGGCAGTGATAATTAACACAGCTGATAATAGTTTACCAGGACCACCATGTTTATATTATATTGAGATATGAATTATAAACAACCTAGTGAAGTATGGCAAATTACTACTGTTCGTTGATTTCCAGGTATTACAAGGCACCCTAAATAAAGACATTTAGAGCCACTTCAATTCTTCAAATATTATCTAGGTTTTATAAGTGGAGAAATCTCATCTAGGTTTAGAGAAGTTAAATAATGTGCCCAAGGGCACATAAGTAATGTGAGAAAATAGAATATGATTAGCTTCAAAACCCTGGAGAAGGCAATGGCACCCCACTTCAGTACTCTGGAAAATCACATGGACGGAGGAGCCTGGTAGGCTGCCGTCCATGGGGTCGCGAAGAGTCGGACATGACTGAAGCGACTTTGCAGCAGCAACAGCTTCAAAGCCCAAGCTTTTAGCCCTAAAACCTATTCCATATTGTGTTTCTATAAGATTAATACTAACAGGAGAATTGAGACATGGTTTAATATTGTACACTCTTGTTATACACAGTTCAATATAATGCTTCCCTTCTTTGGTGGTAGCATTGGCGCATCTATATAATTCTTAAGCAAATATTTAATCAAGCATGTTGCTTTAGCTCTTACTCAATCTTATATTTTCTGATCTTTCATTTGAAATGCATTTGATGAAAGAAAAGAAGAAACTATGTAACTCAACTATTATTTAACTAGAAATACATTAGTGAAATGAAGTGAAATTGTTAGTTGCTCAGTTGTGTCCAGCTCTTTGTGACCAAATGGACTGTAGCCTGCTAGGTTCCTCTGTCCATGGAATTCTCCAGGCAAGACTACTTGAGTGAGTTATTGTTGTTCAATCGCTCAGTTGTGGCTGACTCTCTGTGACCCCATGGACTGCAGCACGCCAGGCTTCCCTGTCCTTCACCATCTCCCACAGCTTGCTCAAACTCATATCCATCACATCAGTGATGCCATCCAACCATCTCATTCTCTGTCATCCCCTTCTCCTCCCGCCTTTAATCTTTCCCATTGTCAGGGTCTTTTCCAATGAATTGGTTCTTCACATCAGGTGCCAAAGTATTGGAGCTTCAGCATTCTTCCAATGAACATTCAGGGTTGATTTCCTTTAGGATTGACTGGTTCAATCTCCCTGCAGTCCAAGAGATTCTCAAGAGTCTTCTCCAACACCACAGCTCAAAAGCATAAGTCTTCAGCATTAAGCTTGTTTATGGTCCAACTCTCACATGTATATATGACAACTGGGAAAATCATAGCTTTGACTATACAGACCTTTGTCAGCAAAGTAGTGTCTCTGCTTTTTAACATGCTGTCTAGATTTCTCAGAGCTTTTCATCTAAGGAGCAAGTGTCTTCTGTTTTCACCGCTGCAGTCACCATCTGCAGTGATTTTGGAGACCAAGAAAATAAAGTCTGTCACTGTTTCCACTGGAGTGGGTAGCCATTTCTTTTCCAGGAGATCTTTAATGTAACATAAAATTTATATTAAATTATATTTAAGTTTAGGCAAGGTGTTGTATAGAGAGTAATATATTAAATGTGATTATTTGGCTAATTTTTAACTTACAAAATATCTATGTCTCTAAGACTAGATATATTGTTCATCATAAGGATTTTTTCTGAGAATGTTTCTATTGGAAACCAGAATCACTACAGGTGGACACATGGCACTCACTGAGAAGGAGACTGGTAAGCACATATGAAGGTTGGGAGAGTTCAAACAGCTATCATGTAGGTTTCATTTTTCAGACAACTGAATGTAGCTACATGAATGTCCATCATTCAAGCTCTATTGATCCAATAGTTTAGGGAGTATTTTTTTTTGTTAAAAGTAGGCTGAAATACACTTTTTAAATGCAATGAAAGCTTTAGCATCTAACAATGATTTGACATTTAAAAATGGTACCTTAGAAATGAAATGAAATAATTTAATCAACTTCTTACCCAACCTGACAGTAAAGCTCAAAATCCAAATCAAAGTCAGAGCTTCCTGCCAATACTGTTCAGGAAAACCATCCCTGACTGGAAGGCTGACTGAAACTCAGCGGAGAATCTATTTTAATAGGGAATAATCAGTTCAAAGAAAAGAACAAGGGGAGCAAATCTGCTTTGTCCTGTGAATCTACACCACTCTACCTGCCTCGGGAAGAGTAAAGGCGCAGATGTCTGGCTTTTTATGACAAAATTAATGTATCAGATAAATCAAATTTGCTGAAAATTTGGTCGCTGTTATTATGCTTTGCAAAACTGCTTTGCAGGAAACCCTCATATTCAAATGGACTGTATTCCAAATGTGCATTTAGAAATCAATTGTCAGGAACTGAGATAGGTAATTACCTTTCCTTCCTTCCCCATTTCCCCACCAAATGACAGTAGAATGTTTGTATGTGACAGGGCTCAAGGAGGGAGAAGGGTCCATTTTTTCCTAGAGAGGTACTTTTGGTGAGTTTCCTAGGTTTACCATCTAAATATTATTTTATTCACTAAGGAAGGAGAGGAAGAGAGGGTAAAGCATTAAGAAAAGTGATTTTGTAAGCAAAAGGATCTCTTCGAAGTGTATCACAAAAAAAGTTGCAATTCTATATTTTTGTGTGATTATATGTGAAAGATTATGTCTCGATTATCACCTCAGTGAGGGAAACATTTATGTCTGCATTAATTTCCTGATGAAATTCCATTGCTTAACACAGCACCTTGCAGATTCTAAGTGTTCAATCAACATTTAATGGATGAATGAATGAAGTATGGCTAAGACAAGAAATTAGAAAAATTAAATTCAGTTCCTCCATTGTGTTTCTGAGGACCCTAGCTAGACCTTGGAATCTCCCACAACCATGAAAAAGAGCTTGCAAACCAGGGAAACAGTACCAATTTCATCATCCCAGCACCATGTTGAACTAGGATGTAGAAATACAGAAGCATGATAGGAAACAGGGCCGACAGATTATCAGGTGAACATCATTGTTCCCAGTCCAAAAGTGCAAAGTATGTGTGTACACATGAACATGTCACAAAATCAGTTTCTGAAATATCACTTAATTGCATGGTTTTCAAGCTTTCCACCCATTGATGACTTTTGAAACACATTTAATGATTTGGATCAGATTTTTTTAGAGTAATCTGGTGCTAAATAGCTTCAGTTGTGTCTGATTTTGTGTGACCCTATACACTGTAGCCTCCCAGGCTCCTCTATGCATGGGATTCTCCAGGCAAGAATACTAGAGTGGGTTGCCATGCCCCACTCCAGGGGATCTTCGAGACCCAGAGATCAAACCTGCATCCCTTACTTCTTCTTCATTGGCAGGCGAGTTCTTCACCACTACCGCCATCTGGGAAGCTCAAGATAGGCTGCTACTGCTAAGTCATTTCAGTCGTGTCCAACTCTCTGCAACCCCATAGACGGCTGCCCACCATGCTCCCCCATCCCTGGGATTCTCCAGGCAAGAACACTGGAGTGGGTTGCCATTTCCTTCTCCAATACATGAAAGTGAAAAGTGAAAGTGAAGTCGCTCAGTCGTGTCCGACTCTTAGCGACCCCATGGACTGCAGCCCACCAGGCTCTTCCGTCCATGGAATTTTCCAGGCAAGAGTAATGGAGTGGGGTGCCATTGCCTTCTCCGCAAGATAGGCTAAATCAGAATAAACTGAAAATAAATAGGATGAAAAACAAAAGTGAACATTCAACTGCATTAGCAAAACTTTTGCAATTTCATTCTCTCCCATTTTGGAATATTGTGATAGCCCCAACAGAGAACTGTAAGTGTCTTATTATATTTTTGTTTGTTTTATTCTATTTTGCTTTGTGTTTCTAGTGAATCTGGAATATAGGAATCATTGCCTGCTGAGCCAGAATCTTACATTACTAAGCAAGTCCAACTATCGGAAAGTATTTGTAAAATTAAGATAAAATTTTCTACCTGTTAGTTGATAGGAACTAAAAGAAATTATGAAGCATATAAACAAGCTGACAAAATTTGTACAACATAAGTTGCAGTTTACCATTAGTCTAGTATTTAGTGTTGTTTGGAAAATGTATAGTGCCGTGTGTTCCATTTGTTTTCATAATATTAAGAGCTTTCATACAATGTCAGACTTTTACACAAAGTCAGAATATTTTAGAATATGCAACTACACAGCTCAATAAATATAGAAACTATGTTACTGCAGACTTAAGGTTTTAAATCCCAGTCGGTTCTTTCCAGGTTTTTTGGTTTTTTCCCTCCAGAGATGAGTTCTTAAAAAGGAATATAAAAAGGAAGTCATTGTTTATCAGGAAGCTGTGCCTGAATGAAATTAAGAATTAGATGAATTTCAAAGAAGTTGGTAACAAGCAAACACCTTAAAGCTTCTCAGGTGATGCTAGTGGTAAAGAACCACTTGTCAATCCAGGAGACGTAAGAGACACGGGTTTGATCCCTGGGTCAGGAAGATTCCCTGGAGGGCATGGCAACCCACTCCAGTATTCTTGTCTGGAGAATCCCACAGACAGAAGAGCCTGGTAGGCTACAGTCCATAGGTTTGCAACGAGTCAGACAAGACTGAAGCAACTTAACACACATGCAAACACTTTAAAATTAATTGTATATAATCTATAAACTAGTCCTTTTTGCTATAAAAGATTACCTTGCAATGCAGTAGCAAATGTATCTATAAAATAAATTTCTGATTATAGCAACAGTAGTGGGAAAGACACACAGTGATATTATGAATCTGTGTGGCATATTTGAGATCCTTTCTTATGTACCACGGAAAAGTCATAAAGAAAGTAAAACTGTGCACTAATAGAGAAGCCATCAGAAACTGCTTGCGTAGTGCTATAAGAATTTTTTTAAATATTTATTTATTTGGCTGTGTTGGGTCTTAGCTGTGTCACACAGATCTTCATTTTATCACACAGTATCTTTGTTGCACCATGCAGTATCTTTTGTTGTGGTGCACAGATTCTCCAGCTGTGGCACACAGGCTAGTTTCTCTAGGAATGTTGGATCCTAGTTCCCCAACAGGGATCAAACCCAGGTCCCCTGCATTGCAAGGCAGCTTCTCAACCGCTGGACCACCCAGGAAGTCCCTATAAGAGTTTTTGATGTGCTGACAGAAGTAATCAGAGCTATACTCACCACAAAGGAAAAACAGTGGATGCAGACGGAGATTCATGCTAAGTGGAAGGAAGCATTCTGTCTGTATCTCAAGGGTGCAGAAGAGAGAGGTATCTAGTGAAAGCTCCAAAACTAAGCTGATCTAGATTTGTGAAATAGATATTAAATTATTTTTCAAAGACATACTATAATTGTTACACTTTTGTATACAGTTTTAGAAAACAATGATTAGACTATTAAAATACCTATAAAGAATCTGCCTGCCAATGCAGGAGACACGGGTCCAATCTCTGGGTTGGAAAGATCCCCTGGAGAAGAAAACGGCAACCCACTCCAGTATTTTTGCCTGGCAGATACCATGATTTTGATTAAACCATTAAAATATTACTCATCATAAATATATAGCATTATAAAATTTTGAGTGCATCACTGTTGAGAAAACATTTGAATTGTAAAGTGTATCTATGTCACACATATGACAATACTAGATGCTGAAATAACAAGTCATTGTTTTGCAGTAAATTGTGTCCCCTAAAGAAGATATGTTGGAGTCCTAATTCCTAGTACCTAATTATATGATCTAATTTGGAATCTATACAAGAATAATCAAGTTAAAATGAGTGCATTAAGATGAGTCTTAATCTAATATGACTGGTGTTATTAAAAAAAAGGGGGGAAATTTTTAGACACAGTGAGTGATATGTACAAAAAGAGAACTTTACAAAAAGAGAGCATCATGTGAAAAATTGAAACTTTGTTGCCACAAGCCAGATAACCCCTAGAAGTTAGAAACAGAACAGATTCTTCTCTACCTCCAGAGGGAGCATGGCCTAGTAGACTCCTTGACTTTGGGATTTCTGGCCTCCAGCACTGTGAGACAATAAATTTCTATTATTCTGAGCTTCTCAGTTTCTGACATTTTGTGACAGCAACCCTAGGAAATTCATACAGCCATAATTTCATTATTACCTTAATTAGGATATACCACCACCAAGAAACTGGTGACCTCCTAAAATAGCTGAATTCTGATGAAGTGTTAATCTCTCAAATGCTGTTATACACATTCAAACCTTAAAATTAAGTTTATTCACAGGTTTATAACTGTACTCGTATACCTTTACTCATCAGTTGTCTGTTCTGAATTTAAATTGAAAATATTGGACGTCCTGAGCTTTCTAGATAGTCTGTTATTAGACGGTAAGTCAACTGTATAGCTGAATGACCAACTACAGTTTTTAGTTTTCAGTGAGATGTTGTGATGACCAAATTTGAAACTGTAATTCTCAAATGCTTAGAAATAGAAAACTTCATGCTAAAAAAAAAAAAAAAAATCCAACTGCCAATGATTTAAGTCTGATTTTTAAGTAACGTGTTTTCCTTCCTTTTAAATGGTATTTTTATTTGTCTTATTTAATCAGTGCATGACTTATTCCAAGGCTGAGCTAGTAAAGTTTATGCAATAAGATGCTTAGTGGAATGGATGTTAGCTTTGCTCTGTGTGCTGGGCCAGCCATTAAGTCATCTGGAGTATGTTGAGCTAAGACAAATGTATTAAAACTTATATCATTACAAATCTATAGTCATTATTTCTTTAGGTAACAAAAGAGCAAAGAGAGTTATTTCTAGGGTTAAAATGAAAATTATTTAATCTTTTAAAGCTATTTGCAAAATATGTGGCCTCAAATGTAAATGTTCACTAACTTTGTTAATAAAGGGACTTTTTAACCACTTCTACTCATAAAAACCAAACTATACACAAAATAAGATGATGAATTAGGAAGGAAATGCTGTTAAGAGAATTACTCTAAGCATGAGGAAACTATTAGACAAGAGTTTTCAGTAGTCTAAAATTCTGAGATTTGATTCTTAAATGATGAAACATCCAATAAGCCAAATGACTCTGCATAAACATGTACATGGAATAAATTATTCCAAATGAAAGCATGGATATTATTTGTTCAGCTGTTTTAGTGGTTGGAGCGTTAGGAACAAAAGCTATTATTGTTCAATGTATTTTTTCACAGGAAATAGACAGTGGCAAACATACAGTAGTTCAACACATGAGATCAGAGACATGGTTTTTATAGTAAACCAAGAACAGATGTTGGAACGATTCGAGACCTTTGCAGGAATTATTAGTTATGTTTGCCTTTGAAAGCAAAGAAAGTTTATAGAGACTCACATATCTGATTATATTAAGAAACAGACAGGTTTTCAAATCCAAAAGCTTTAATTCATTCAAGCTCAAAGTTTCTGCTGCATAAATTTCGAATGCTCTACTCAACACTGTTGCAAATAATTACAATAAGTTCCATGCCACCCTATTATAAAAACTACTGAGCCCTCACATATAACCTAAGTACCCCTATTCACTAAAAATCATATAGAAATAGGATTTATGCTACAGGCAAAAATCAGTATTTAATAGCAATCACTGAAATCAATTGATTTACATATATTAGCAAAAATAAATTCTCTACGTAATTGGAAGGCATATTTTCTGAGGTTGAACTAAAAGCCAACATGTAGCCTTTTACCATATATGAAATACCTGTGTAAAATTATTTTACCAAATCAGCTACTGACCGCTAACTAAGCCCTAAACTTTTCATTGTTCCTTCTCTGCTATAGGATCTCCATCCCCTGAAAATGAAACTGAAAGTCAGTCATTCACATCCAACTCTTTGCAACTCCATGGACTGTACAGTCCATAGAATGCTTTAGGCCTGAATACTGGAGTGGGTAGGTGTTCTCTTCTCCAGGGTATCTTCCAAACCCAGGGATCGAACCCAGGTCTCCCACATTGCAGGCAGATTCTTTATTAGCTGAACCACAAGGTATTCCCAAGAATACTGCAGTGGGTAGCCTATCCCTTCTCCAGGGGATTTTTTCAACCCAGGAATTTAACCAGGTCTCCTCCATTGCAGGCGGATTCTTTACCAACTGAGTTATCAGGGAAACCTTAAGAGACATTCTCAGTGCCAGTGATTCTCCCCTACTCTGGAGTACTCCTTGGGCAAAGACTTACGTGGACTGGGCTCAGTCACTAGATCATGTCTGACTCTTTTCAACACCCTGGACTGTAGCCCACCAGGCTCCTCTGTTCATGGGATTTTCCAGGCAAGAATACTGAAGCAGTTTGCCATTTCCTACTTTAGGAGATCTTCCCAACCCAGGGATCGAACCCACATCTCTTAGGTCTCCTGCATTGGCAGGCAGGTTCTTTACCACTAGAACCACTTGGGAAGCCCTTGATACCTTGATTATCACCTGGTTAAATCAAATTCATGTCCTACTCTGAACCTATATCTGTATCTCCAATTATGATTAAAGAAAATGTGCAAATTTGCTGATTAACCTTATTTATTTATTCTTTTCTTAAAATTTTAAGCCTTTATTGACTTTGTTACAATACTGCTTCTATTGTGTATGTTCTGGTTTTTTGACTGTGAGGCATGTGGGAGCTTAGCTCCCTGATCAGGGATCGAAACTGCACCCTCTGTATTGAAAGGTGAAGTCTTAATCACTGGACAACCAGGGGAGTCCCTGATCAGTCTTATTTTAAATTTATGACTTTTAACTTCAGATGACTCCTTAGTGCTGCCTACTAATAATTTTATTATTTCATTCTCCCAAGGACTATTTCATATCTTTTCCATTCTAATATAATTTCCAGATACCCTCCCCTATCCACACACAGACACACATACTTTTAATGATGTTTTATCTGACTTCACTGAGAAAATGGTACTAATCGTTAGCAATTTTACAGAAGCTCCACCACCAAATTTACCAATTTCTCTGTATCTCAACCTACATTTTTCCTTTTTTAAGGGATATATTGTCTTTCCTTCTAAATTTAATCTGTCAATTTCTACCTGGATCCTACCCTCTCTAGTTCATACTAGACTGGCATTTTGGTTTGTTTGTTTCATACGTGATTTGGATCATTCTAATCACCATATATACACAGTGAAATATAGTAAACAAAAGTGGACTCATTTTAAAACTTTCCTATTTCCCCTTCTATTCCAGCTACCTCTCCAATAAACAGTGCTTCCACTTACAGCAAAACTTATAGTACTGTCTATTTTATGATATGGAAAATATACCTCAATAAAGTCCTTAAACAAAGCGCTGTTAACTTACTGTCTACACATTCTCACTTAAACCCACTGAATATAGAGGTCCAGATCCAGTACTCTTGCCTGGAAAATCCTAGGGACGGAGGAGCCTGCTGGGCTGCAGTCCATGGGGTCGGTAAGAGTCGGATACGACTGAGCGACTTCACTTTCACTTTTCACTTTCATGCATTGGAGAAGGAAATGGCAACCCACTCCAGTGTTCTTGCCTGGAGAATCCCAGGGACGCGGGAGCCTGGTAGGCTGCTGTCTCTGGGGTCGCACAGAGTCGGACACAACTGAAGCGACTTAGCAGCAGCAGCAGCAGCAGGTTCATAAAGCTCAAAAGTCTCCAAACAGGTTTAATCTAGAGGACTTCACAGAAACACATGACAATTAAATCGCTGAAAATCAAGAAAAAGAGATAATTTTGAAAACAGCAAGGAAAAAAAGCACGTTTTCATACAAGAGGGAATACCCATAAGACTGTCAATACAATTTTCAGCAAAGACCCTGCAGGCCAGGAGGAGTACGATGATACATTCAAAGTGCTGAAAGAAAAAAATACAAAGAGTGCTTTACCTAACAAAGCTGCCCTTCAAATAAGAAGGAGAGATGAAGACTTACCCAAATAAAAGTTGAGCAGATTCAACTCCACTAGACTTGCCTTACAAGAATACTAAGGGAGTTCCCCAAGCTGAAATGAAAGTATGATAATAAGTAACATGAGAACATATGAAAATGTAAAAGTCACTGGTAATGGTAACTGTATAGTAAAATCCAGAATACTTTAAAAATGTAAAGGTGTCATATAAATCACTTTTACCTCTAATATAAAGGTTAAAAGGCAACCATATTAAAACTAACTATAGTTACAATACTTTGTTTATAATACAGTGTGAAAAAAATATAAATTGTGACACAAAATGGGAAGCAGGTAGTAACAGAACAGCGTTTTCAGTGCAGTTGCAGTTGTTGTTAGCTTAAAGTGGATTGCTATGACCATAAGGAGATTTATGTAAGCTTTTCATGGTAACCTCAGGCTTCCCAAATAGCTCAGTGGGTAAAGAGTTACCCACTGGGTAAAGTGGATAAAGTGCCAATGCAGGAGATGCAGAAGACATGGGTTAGATCCTTGGGTTGGGAAGATCCCCTGGAGGAGGAAATGGCAACTCACTCTAGTATTCTTGCCTAAAAAAATCCCATGGACAGAGGAGCCTGGCAGGCTACAGTCCAAAGGGTTGCAAAGAGTCAGGCACAACTGAGTACACACACATGGTAATCACAAAGCAAAATCCTATAATAAACACACAAAGATAAACATAAAGAAGCAAAATATATCACTGGAGAAAATCATCAGATCACAAAGAAAGGCAGTGAGAGAAGATAGAAACAAAGCGACCAGACAACAATGAACTAAATGGCAATAGTAAGCCTTAAGTAAGTAGGTGTAAGTGAAGTCGCTCAGTCGTGTCCGACTCTTTGCAACCCCGTGGACTGTAGCCTACAAGGCTCTTCCGTCCATGGGATTCTCCAGGCATGAATACTGGAGTGGGCTGCCATTTCCTTCTCCGGGGGTCTTCCCGACCCAGGGATCGAACCCAGGTTTCCCGCATTGGAGGCAGATGCTTTAACCTCTGAGCCACCAGGGAAGCCTTAATCTCTCAATAATTACTTTAATTATAAGTATATGCAATTCCCCAATAAAGACATAAAGTAATGGAATGGATGTAAAAATAAACCCAACTATATGTGATATACAAGAGGATCACTTCAGCTTTCAGAACATACACAGTTATTGAAGGGAGGGAAACAGATATCCCATATAAATGGAAAGCAAAGGAGAGTAGAGATGGCTATATTTATATCATACAAAATATATGTTAACACAAAAGACATAATAGTGACAAAGAGAGCCATTATATAATTATAAGAAGGTCATTTCATCAAAAAAGATGTAACAATCATAAATATTTGTGCACTCAATATTGGAGCACCTAAATGTACTAAGAAAATACTAACATCTGAAATGAGACATAGACAACTATACAACAATAGTAAGAAACTTCAATACCTAATTTTCAACAATGGATAGGATATCGAGAGAAAATCAACACAGAAACATTGGATGTGAACTGCACTTTAGAGCAAATGATCCTAACAGAATTAAATAGAACATTATATCCAACAGAAGCAGAATATATTAATACATTTTTTCTCAAGGACATATGAGGCATTCTGTAGGAAAGATCATATATTATGATATACAACAAGTCTTAACAAACTTAGAATGATTGAAATCATAGCAAATATATTTTTTCTGACAAATAATGGTGTAAAGCTAGGAAAATAGGAAAATTTACAGCACATGGAAATTAAACTGCACATTCCTGAAAAACAAATGGGATCAAGATTAATCAAAAGGGGAATTTTAAAAGTCTGGTACACACTGAGGAAACCAGAAATGAAAGAGACACATGTACCCCAATGTTCATCGCAGCACTGTTTATAACAGCCAGGACATGGAAACAACCTAGATGTCCATCAGCAGATGAATGGATAAGAAAGCTGTGGTACATATACACAATGGAGTATTACTCAGCCATTAAAAAGAATACATTTGAATCAGTTCTAATGAGATGGATTAAACTGGAGCCGATTATACAGAGTGAAGTAAGCCAGAAAGAAAAACACCAATACAGTATACTAACACATATATATGGAATTTAGAAAGATGGTAATGATGACCCTGTATGGGAGACAGCAAAAGAGACAGATGTGTAGAGTGAACTTTTGGACTCTAAGGAAGAGGGAGAGGGTGGGATGATTTGGGAGAATGGCATTGAAACATGTATACTATCATGTAAGAAACGAGTCACCAGTCTATGTTTGATGCAGGATACAGGATGCTTGGGGCTGATGCACTGGGATGACCCAGAGAGATGATATGGGGTGGGAAGTGGGAGGGGGATTCATGTTTGGGAACTCATGTACACTCATGGTGGATTCATGTCAATGTATGGCAAAACCAATACAGTACTGTAAAGTTAAAATAAAGTAAAAATAAAAATTTAAATAAAAAAGAAAGAAAATAAAATAAAGGCTGGAGGTAACTGAAAACAGAAAACACAATACACTAAAACTCTTGGGAGGCAGCAATCTTAAAAGAGAAGTTTGCACCTGTAATTTCTGCTGGGTTGTTCAAAAGGTTCATTCTGGTTTTCCCATAAGATGGATATAATAGTGTTTAGTTGTCTTGAACTTTATTTGAAACAATTTTGTTACACTGTATTGTGACAGCTGTCATCTCAGCATACATTTTTTAAAAAATTTATCAAAATTGGCAACTTTTTGAGATACAGTTTTTCGAGGCAGAAGCCTGATGTGTCTCCCTTTGCCTGGCAAAGACACAAAACTATCCTTTTCTATTTCACTCCCCCTCCTTCCATTGGTGAATTTTTGGGCAGCTATTTTAATATTGAAGATGGAAGAAAAAAGCAAAATTTTCAGCATATTATGCTTTACTACTTCATGAAATATAAAAGCACAACTGAAATGAAAAAAAAAAATGCGCAGTGTGTGGAGAAGGTGCTGTGACTGAGCAAACATGTCAAAAGTGGTTTGCAAAGTATTGTACTGGAGATTTCTCACTGGATAATGCTCCAGGGTCAGGTAGACCAGCTGAAGCTGATAGCAATCAAACTGAGATATTAATTGAGAACAATCAACCTTATGCCATGTGGGAGATAGTCAACATACTCAAAATATCTAACTTAAGTGTTAAAAATCATTTGCACCAACTTGGCTATGTTCATCACTTTGATGTTTGGGTTTCACATAAGTGATAAAATCTTGACTGTATATCTACATGCGATTCTCTACTAAAACATAACGAAAACATCCTGTTTTTAAAACAAATTGTGACAGGTGATGAAAAGTACATTCTGTACAATAATGTAAAATGGAAGAGATCATGGGGCAAGTGAAATGAACAACCACAAACCACACCTAAGGCAGGTCTTCATCTAGAGAAGGTAGTGCTGTGTATATGGTGGGATTGGAGGGAAGCCCTCTATTAAGAGCTCCTTCCAGAAAGCGAAACAATTCATTCCTAGTACTGCTCTAAATTAGACCAACTGAAAGTAGCAGTCTACAAAAAGTGTTTGGAATTAGTCAAAAGAAAATGTGTAACCTTCTATCAGGATAATTTAAGAGTGTTTGTTTCTTTGATGACCAGGCAAAAACTGTCACAGCTTGGCTGGGAAGTTCAGATTCACCTGCCATATTCACCAGACATTGCACCTTAAGATTTTCATTTATTTTGGTCTTTACAAAGTTCTCTTAATGGAAAAAGATTCCATCCCCTGGAAGACTATAAAAGACACTTGGAACAGTTCTTTGCTCAAAAAAGATTAAAAAGTTTTGGGAAGATGAGATTATGAAGTTTTGAAGATTATGAAGATCTATGGTCTCTCACCTCCTTCAGTTCTCTGCTCCATTCACCTTGTTTCAGGGCACCCCCTCCCATTTCCGTCTCTAACCCTACCTGTAAGACAACCTCCAAGTATATTTTCTTCTATTTTTATTGAACACTGGCTCCTTTGTAGCATTTATCACCACCTGACATTTTATACACTTATTTTCATAGGGTATGTTTCTACCCTCAGAATATTAAGTTCACGAAGGCAGCAATTTTTTCTGTTTGTTAATTTCTGTGTCCTCAGTACCTAGTTTTCTAGTGTCTAGCATGTAATATTTTATTCATTAAAGATATGAGTGAAATAAATGAAATTGAAACAGTATCATTAAAATAGTGCTTTTAAAAAACTATTAGGAACAGATTCATTTTGGTTTAACCTACCCATATGTGTAGAGAATTTCTCTTCTTTCCTATCTGTGAGACTTTGTTTTACTCGCTAATATCTCTGTAAAACAGAAGATGAGTACTTACCAGGACGGTTGAGCTAGTATACACATATATATATATACATATATATATAAACTTAGATCTTTCAAGAAAAAGCTCTGAGAATAATGCCTGGAACATAGAAAGCCTTTCATAAACATTAGCTTTTATCGTTGCTGTTACTACAAATATATGAAAAACAAGTCATTCTACAGTCAACTGAATAATTGCTTCAGTCATAGTCACAATGCTAATAATTGATTGGATTTTCAGGAATCTTCCTGTATAACTTCTAGAAGTACATGTACAGTCTTGATAAAAATATCTTGCAGGAGACAAGATGCAGTTACATGATCCTGACCATGTAAAAGGATTTAAGAGAGAAATTGCTGCTTGCTTATGAATAAGTCAGTCATGTGAGTATTTTCTTGTGAGCTCTAGGAAATGCAATGGACTTGCCTTCAGCAATGCTATCGTAATCGGGATAGTTGAATGAATTATGATTCAATATTCTAAAATAATCACTTCTAGCAGCAAGCAGCAATCTGCCCTTTAAGTAAAAGGATCTGAGGTTTTTCTTCTTTTGTTACCTAACATTTCAGAATAATGTATACATATATGTGTGTATGTATATGTATGCATATGAGTGTATGTATGTGTACATTTGTTTAGTCATTAAATCATGTCTGATTCTTTTGTGACCTCATGGACTATAGCCAAGCAGGCTCCTCTGTCCATGGAATTTCCCAAGCAAGAATACTGGAGCGGGTTGCCATTTCCTACTTCAGAGGATCTTTCTGACCCAGGGATTGAAACTTCATCTCCCACTCTCCTGCATTGGCAGGCAAATTTTTTACCACTGTGCCACTTGGAAAGCCTGTATGTGTACATAGGTGTTTACTAACATATTACCAAAAAAGGTAAAGAAAACAGTTAATTTAATTGAATATATTAAAACTAAGTTTTCTTTTCATATTTAATTGCTAAAATATATAATTGAAGGTAGGTGAACAGGCTTTAGAGATAAACTTGGACTCAGAATACCATCTCTAGTCCTTGCTGTGAGACCTCAGATACATACAGTAGCTGCATTATCCTGAGTTTCCTCATCTGCAAATGTACTGCATTTAACGATCTCAGACATTGTGTGATTACTTAATGTTGTAATGCTACAGGTACTTAAAACAGCACTTGCACATAATAGAAAAACACTGTATTGACAGGAAATAAATTAAATGAACTCAAAGAGACAAGCTGATTTCAAGAAACAGATAGTCAGATGCAAGAAACAATTAGTCTAATATTGATTTATAGTTATATCAATTAATCAACTTCAGAAAAAATCTACCTTCAACTTTCTTAAAGCAAAAAGTAGCCAGTGTTTCTCAACCCAAGTCCTGAGTAGATCCTAACCAAAGCCCTTATGTCGCATCCCTGGAGGACTCTTCTGCAACATCCTGACGGTTGAATGACAAAATAAGATGACAGTATGGAGGGAGCTTGAGTAAGAAAGCTCTGTGGTATAAAAACAGGAGAAAAAGGTTATCAGATGGAATAAAAATTAAAGTTCAAAATCAGAGACAAATTACAGCTCTGTTCTTAATATGGCTCTGTGGAAAATTCTGAAAGAGATAGCCATACCAGACCACCTGACCTGCCTCTTGAGAAATCTGTATGCAGGTCAGGAAGCAAGTTAGAACTGGACATGGAACTACAGACTGGTTCCAAATAGGAAAAGGAGTACGTCAAGGCTGTATATTGTCACCCTGCTTATTTAACTTACATGCAGAGTACATCATGAGAAACGTTGGGCTGGAAGAAGTACAAGCTGGAATCAAGATTGCCGGGAGAAATATCAATAACCTCAGATATACAGATGATACCACCCTTATGGTAGAAAGTGAAGAAGAACTAAAGAGCCTCTTGATGAAAGTGAAAGAGGAGAGTGAAAAAGTTGACTTAAAGCTCAACATTCAGAAAACTAAGACCATGGCATCCAGTCCCATTACTTCATGGCAGATAAATGGGAAAACAGTGGAAACTGGCTGACTTTATTTTTTGGGCTCCAAAATCACTGCAGATGGTGATTGCAGCAATGAAATTAAAAGATGCTTACTCCTTGGAAGAAAAGCTATGATCAACCTAGACAGCATACTAAAAAGCAGAGACATTACTTTGCCAAGAAAGGTCCGTCTAGTCAAGACTATGGTTTTTCCAGTGGTCCTGTATGTTTTTGAGAGTTGGACTCTAAAGAAAGCTGAGTGCTGAAGAACTGATGCTTTTGAACTGTGGTGTCAGAAAAGACTCCTGACAGTCCCTTGGACTGCAAGGAAATCCAACCAGTCCATCCTAAAGGAAATCAGTCCTGAGTGTTCATTGGAAGGACTGATGTTGAGGCTGAAACTCCAATACTTTGGCCACCTGATGCGAAGGGCTGACTCATTGGAAAAGACCCTGATGCTGGGAAAGACTGAGGGCAGGAGGAGAAGAGGAGGACAGAGGATGAGATGGTTGGATAGCATCATCGACTTGATGGACATGGATTTGGGTGGACTCCTGGAGTTGGTGATGGACGGGGAGGCCTGGCGTGCTGCAGTTTATGGGGTCACAAAGAGTCAGACACAACTGAGCGACTGAACTGAACTGACTTGAGCTGAGTTAGAGAAAATGGAGATAATATTTGTATGACCTTATTTGAATGCTTGCAAATGTTTACTGAAAAATAAAATGTAATGAAAAAATATTTCAGCATTAGAAATGCTGATTAAAAATTATATTAACAAAACTTTTTGTTGTGATTGAAAAGTTAAAAGTGCAATAGTCTAGAATCCAGGAAAATCTCAATTGTGACAGAGAAAAGCAATTTATGAAAATTTTCATTTATTAAAGTGACTAAATCATGGAATGTTTAAAAATATTTATTTTCATATTTTCCATTTAAAAATAATTTAATCTTCACAAGCTACCTATGTATTATATTTAAATTTAATTTATAAAAGGTAGATAAAATTGGCTTTGTCAGAATAGTAATTGGCATGTAAATGATCTCTTGGAAGTTATAATTATAAGAGAATTTGAAGCATTTAGGAAACAATATGCACTTTTTATGAAAATGTTAGGAAAGGAAAGAAAGTAGAAAGGGAGAGGAATAAAATTAAAGAGAGGGAAAAACTAAGAAGAAGGAAAGGAAGAAAAGACAGAAAAAAGAAAGGAAGGAAAGGCAGTGGAAGAAAAGGCCAACATCTTCTACATGCAAAATAGCATAAATTTAAAATTATTGGAGTCATAATGATGCTATACCATATCTAACAAAACCTTCAAATAAAAATAAATAGAAGGAAGCATCCATAAATAGCAGATTCTCAAGTGTGACAGTTTCCAAGTACACCTACTTATCTGCATATGTTCCTATAAATATGTTCAACTATCAAAACATAGCTCATTTTCCCTGCCTATGCAATTGTCCTTTTTATGTGATGGACCATAGATACTCAGGATGCCCCAGAAAATGTGTTAGTTCTAAATAAGTTTGAAACACCATGTCTGTCCAAACTATATGGTCAGTTTGGGTTCTTCTAGGGAAGAATCCAGGAAAACCAACTACTGTCTATTTCACAGCAGGGCCCAGAACAAAGATATTCCAAACTGATTCTGAATATCATACTTGATTTAGTTTTTACCATGCCTGAAACCTAGTCTATGAAATTACAGTAAAGAATAACTTCCAAGAATGAAATAAAAACTACAAATAAATGGATACTTTCAGTAATATTAATGAAATTATTATAAGATTATTATATCCCACATGATCTATGGATCTTTGACATTTTTACCTCAAGCTGCTTAGGTTTTAAAAATACTTAGTAATCCTCATACCTTGAGCTATAATTTTTAGAAATCATCTTCCAAATAATCTTAACAGTGTTTATTATATAAGCTTAACAATCATTTGACAGTGTGTACCACAACAAACTGTGGAAAATTCTTCAAAAGATGGGACTACCAGACCACCTTACCTGTCTCCTGAGAAATCTGTATGCAGGTCAAGAAGCAACAGTTAGAACTGGACATGGAACAACAATCTAGTTCCAAATTGGGAAAGGAGTATGTCAAGGCTGTATATTGTCACCCTGTTTATTTAACTTATATGTAGAATACATCATGTGAAATGCCAGGCTGGATGAAGCACAAGCTGGAATCAAGATTGCCAGGAGAAATATGTATAACCTCAGATACACAGATGACACCACCCTTATGGCAGAAAGCAAAGAAGAACTAAAGAGCCTCTTGATGAAAGTGAAAGAGGAGAGTGAAAAAGTAGTCTTAAAACTCAACATTCAGAAAACTAAGATCATGGCATTCAGTCCCATCACTTCATGGCAGATAGATGGAGAAACAATGGAAACAATGAGAGACTTTATTTTGAGGGGCTCCAAAATCACTGCAGATGGTGGCTCCAATACTTGGGCTGCCTGATGTGAAGAACTGACTCCTTAGAAAAGACCTGATGCTGGGAAAGATTGAATGCAGGAGGAGAAGGGGATGACAGAGAATGAGATGG
Source organism: Capra hircus (assembly GCF_001704415.2). Classification (NCBI taxonomy): domain Eukaryota; kingdom Metazoa; phylum Chordata; class Mammalia; order Artiodactyla; family Bovidae; genus Capra; species Capra hircus. The sequence goes on from NC_030821.1 coordinate 41,595,885, forward strand.
TTGGATGGCATCACCAACTCAAAGGACACGAGTCTGAGCAAGCTCCACGAGTTGGTGATGGACAGGGAAGCCTGGCGGGCTGCAGCCCATAGTGTAACAAAGAGTCGGACACAACTGAATGACTGGACTGAGCAGTCATTAATTTTTATTTTCAACAAAATTTTTCACATGGTCATTAAAAGAATGGGTAAAAGATAAATATGAGCACAAGCAGCAGCAAAGAACACAATTAGAATTTTAATGTTAAAAGCAGAAAATATATTCTTTGCTGGACTTAAGATTTGATGAACACTTCCTGAAAGTATATTTACGATGGTGGTTGATATAATGGGTTTTACAGGTTGTGCTGGTGGTAAAGAACCTAACTGCCAATGCAGGAGATGTGAGAGATGAGGGTTCAATCCCTGGGTTGGGAACATCACCTGAAGGAGTGCAATTTCACAAAAGACAGTATATATAATAGTAAAAAGTAGGTCTATGTTTGGTCAGATAAAGACAGAAACCCAGATATTTCAATTACTATCTATAATAATTATTATCCAATTACTATGTATATAACTAAAGAGCACAATGTAACTGCCTAGCAGAGCGTCTGGGCAAAATAAATATTATAAAGGATGACGCTCTTTCACTGTGAAACAAACTCAACATAAAAGTGAGAATTAAAATTAGAGTGTAAATAATGAAAATTAATTGCGGAATTTCAGTCTAATAAATCAAAGAGGTAATCGTTGCTTCAAATATTATCAAACAATTCAAATAGTAATTGCAAAAGAATGCTTCAATATGCTTATAATCTTCCAATATGACACCCCACTTCAGTGTTATCTAACTGAAATCCCTTGGAAAGAAGAGCCTAGTGGGCTACAGTCCATGGAGTCGCAAAGAGTGGGACACGACTTAGCAACTAAGCAACAGCAAGCAACAATGATACTGCAAGCAGTTTAACAGCTTTATAACAATAAGATAATGTTGGAAATTTCATTATGGCTTTTATAAGTAAATGTATAGTTACCTAAATCCTCTGGGGTATAAACAATTGGCTTTCAATCATAAGCTTATCCAAAAGAGAAGGTATTGTGTCATGGAAGGCTACATATGCCTGCATGGTCAGTCACTCAGTCATGCCTGACTCTTGTGATCCTTTGGACTGTAGTTGGGAAGGCTTCTCTGTCCATGGGAGAGAGAGCCCCAGAGAGTGTCTTATGTTTCTACCACCACTGGGGGTTGCAGCAAATGAATATATACTTGGTAATTAGGATCAATAAACCCAACTACTACATTAAACTTTTATTTATCTGTGGCATGAGAAGTCTGCAACAGCTGGATAACAGTCTTGACTTCATACTCTGGAGAACAGCTGCTGTGCAGTCTGGTGGAAGCATTTCTCTCTTAGGAATTAGAACCTTCAAACGTTCAGAATTTGGGGAATTCAGACAAAAAACTTATTGGTTGTTCACAGATGTAGCATAGAGAAGAATTATTGCCATATCTTTCACCTTGACCTATGTATTCCAACTATGGGGAAAATATCCCCATGATTGAAAATACCGCCATTGTCAATGAATCAATCATAGACTGATAGAACCCTTTGAGGGCGTTGCCTCACAGCTGATACCAATCAACCCTTATTAGCAGGCATGTAGGTGATCGGGTTCATGGAAATTGAGACCAATGACTCCCATGGGTATAAGCTAATTGCAACAGTTTGTTTCCTATGAAATTTGTTAATTGATCTGAAGAATTGTTATTGGTGTGATGGTGAATGAAGCAGTTTCTAAGACAATGGATAGAAATGATGTCAGAAGCATTGTAAGCCAAGAAGGCAAAAATATCCATTACACATGTAATTCTCTCAAGGGAGAATTGATTGACTCTCATACACCAATGGAAGGAGTCAAATGTAATCCACAGTCCAGCACATGGCTAGCTGGTGTCTCCAGGGCACCAAGCCGTACTTGGTACCTGGCATTGGTCCATTCTATTGGAAGGTTGGTTCTCCATGGTAGCAATAAGAAGATTAATCTTGTTCAGGGGACATTCATTTTGTTGAGATCATGTATGTTCTTCATTTCTATGCCACAAACATTTTGTTCATGAGACGCTTGAGACAGTAAGGATGTTTGAGGAAGAGGTTAACTGATGTCTATGTAACACCTTGTCCGTATGATTATTAAGAAGCTAGTTTTTAGTAAATTCCCTTTAGTAAGATTCCATGCAGGATGTAAATGTCCTCACACTATCTGATCCACTCACATCTCTCTACTCCAATCACTTTGCCGTCATTTTTTTTATTGTGTTCTAAATTCCTAATAATCAGATTAACTATTAGTCATTACTCACAAATCAGTGAAGATTATTAATACTTCTAATAATTTTAAAGCTACTGAGTAAATAAATAAATGTACCTAATTAACTTATTCCTACAGAGAGTATTTCTTCCCTGGTGTCTTTCAGAAAGACATTATATTAGAAATATAATATTACAATATTCTCCTTCCAATGATGCCAGCATATTTTCCAGAAATATCTGTAAATCAGGCCTGAATTTTTTTTCCTTTTCCTTTATTGGTCATGGAGAACTTCTCATGAGAATATAAGTATGGATTGAGGGAGAGGAAGTGTTGGAGGAGGAGTAAATATTATAGGTATGAGGCACCCGCTCAAGCAAATCACTTTTGTCTTTCAGGACTGCGATAGGCAGATGTTTATATATGCATGTGCATACACACACACACACACTTGCAGAAAATTTCTTAAGCAGTTCTGAAAGATCTGTGTGTTTATATACAATATAGCATATAATATAATATTAACTTCAGTTCAGCTTAATTCAGTCGCTCAGTCGTGTCCGACTCTTTGGGACCCCATGAATTGCAGCACACCAGGACTCCTTGTCCATCACCAACTCCCGGAGTTCATTCAAACTCATGTCCAATATTAACTTGATAATACCCAATTCATAGCGGGAACTCAGATTGTATCACTTGGCAGCCTCGTGTCAGATGTACAGTCTCTACCAAGACCAGTTAAATAAAGAATCAATTATAGTTTTCTGTAAATGAGTGTGTGACTTTGTTCCAAATCCCTCAGTTCAGTTCGGTTCAAGCGCTCAGTCGTGTCCGACTCTTTGCAACCCCATGAATGGGATAGGTAATATCATGGTCTAATTGTGGTTTTCCAGATGCTGTATCTTTACTTGACACAGACTCAAGTAATCTTCAGAATCACAAGGTATGTGGTAGAGCAGCTTGGAGAATAACCTGAATCTATTGCTCTGGTAGCATTAGCTCAGTAAATGGGTTTTGGCAGCACATCTACAGTGACACAAGTTCTCCCCAGTATTCAGAGGCTTTTCAAGTATTGGGGCTGGGACTTAATAGTAGACGATGTAATGTAAATAAGTTGTTTTATTTACTTTGGTGTAAATATAATGGCATCCCACTCCAGTACTCTTGCCTGGAAAATCCATGGACGGAGGAGCCTGGTAGGCTGCAGTCCATGGGATCGTGGAGGGTTGGACACGACTGAGCGACTTCACTTTCACTTTTCACTTTCATGCATTAGACAAGGAAATGGCAACCCACTCCAGTGTTCTTGCCTGGAGAATCCCAGGGATGGGGGAGCCTGGTGGGCTGCCGTCTATGGGGTCACACGAGTCAGGCACGACTGAAGTGACTTAGCAGCAGCAGCAGCAAATATGCTCTATATTTACATATACTCTCCCCCAAACGCTAGTGAGATACTAGGCTTCTGAACTTTCATAGGATTTATTTACCTTCAGGCAAAAGAATGTCTTGCTAAGACATTCACGCTACTTGCCACTTCTTATTCAAAAGATCTAATCAACATGATATAATCAATTTATTAAAATAGTGTGATATTATGCAGTGTCAAAACAGTTAAAATTTCTTCAGACTGATTTATAGCAGAGAACAGGAGAAGAGAAGCAATCCTGAGTCAATATCTTAAAAGTATACTGTTGACAATGTTAGGTAAATGCATATTGTTTCTGGCAATATGCTTCTGGCAATCTTTTTATTTATTTATTTTACTTTACAATATTGTATTGGTTTTGCCATACTTCAACATGCTTCCCCCATGGGTGTACACGTGTTCCCAATCCTGAACCCCCCTCCCACTTCCCTCCCCATACCATTAGATATGGAGGAAAAGAGGCGACTGTGTATTAGTACCTGAAGTTGTATTGTCCTGCACCATTAACTACATCATTTCTAGAACTTCAGAGGCAGTCAACTGAATCACGTCCTAATTAAATTTGCAGGCATCCACAAGTGTTGTCCAATATACACCCATTTTCTTTATAGGCTAAACATGACAGTTATCTGGGGACAGTGGTTAAAATCACTTCCTCCCCGCTTCATTTCTACAGTTCTTCCAGATTAGCAATATTGCTGTAGGTGTACTATACTTCTACTTAGTTCTTTCCAGAATAATACGTCTTAAGGCATGGAAGCCAATGTGGAAATTCTGCCTGTTGCTGAAAATGTCTTCCATTTATTGCTCAAGAATTGAGGAAATGACCAGAGTGGTTCTGCTTCTTGGGAGCTGAATATAGACTAAAACTCTGTTCATCACCTACTTGCCATAAATCTCTATTTTGGCAATTCTAGCATAAAATAATTCTGCATAGAACAAATAAATAATAGTATCATGATGATAGTATGGTTTTTTAGAGACTTCATTAATAAATCAACATAAACCAATATGAATAATTATGTTTATTTGCTAATTATATCTCAGTTCTAATTCTGAAATAAAAATAAATCATTATTATATTTATTATATATATATCATTTGATGTTCTTTTTCTATAAAAAGAAAAATATAAATCTTATGGGTTTCAAACTCATAGGTTAGATTTTCAATTAAAATTCTCCATTAATCTTATTTTAACTATTTTGGAGTTGGTTCTGGAAGAAGTGGTGATATGCAAGCAAAATACACACAAGTTGATGACATATTTTGGAAGAGAGAAAATAATAAAGTTACATTTCACCTAAAATTAATTATGTGAAATGTATTATAAAGAACTGAAATGTAACTTTAAAAATTCATCTTATTTTCTTAAAGAATAACATCAAAGACCAAATAGTAAATATTTGGGGCTTATATGACTACAGAGTCTCTTTCACAGTTAGTCAGCTCTGCCATTTTAGTGACTTAACTGCCATAGATAAATGGACACGAATCCATTCCATTAAATGTTATTTCCAAGACAATAGGTGATGGGTTGCATTTATGGAACATAATATACAAACCTCTAAGTTAGAATAAAAAGAAGCATATCTACAGCTTGCTATAGCTTTCTAAATCTTTAAGATTTTTAGAATGGTCCCCAAAAGGAAACAAGCCAACAATATTAACAATGTAGTAGACTACTTATTTCCAGTAGAAAATCTGGAACCAAGGTTCCTGCTAATGATAATGTTTTTTTTTAAAATTTAAAATGTTAGTACATTGTTAGTACAAATAGCATGTATTAACAAGTTAACAGCTGATGTATGCCCTGAAAACTCCATTATGAATAAAATAAAAATGTAGCTAAGAGTTTGCAATATCGTATTCAAAGCTGATGTAATCAAACCGCTTCAAAGTTATATAACCAGGCTTGCTTTCATTTAGACTATATCTGAGTATCAGTGATACATGGGCCAAAGTAAGCACTTCTGAAACCATCTGGTTCTTAACTATAGTTTTCCAGCCTCTGTGTCACAAATGAAAGTGAGACCAAGATGGTTTCCTGTTCAATGAGAAAAAAAAAAAAAACAAAACCTTTTGCATTATGGTATTTGTTCAAGAACAGAAAATAATGTACCAGGAATGTGACCTTTAGAGGTGAATGAACATTTTTTTCATCTGTTCTTCTCCTCTACACAGGGGAACAAATGAGTCAGCACCATAAAAATCACACAAATGTAGACAACAAACAGTTATGAACGGACAGCAACTGAATGGTGGCACCTAAAAATATATAGAAAGAATGACTTGATTTTTACCTTATAAAAGAGATTTCTAAGAACCAGAGTTCAGTGAAACTTTCAAGTGAAATCAGAACAGGTAATTAAAGTGTCCCAGAACACCTGATCTTTTGCTTGGCATGTCCTTTAAAATGAAGCACATTAGCATTTGTATATATTCTGAGGAAAAAAAAAAAAAGATCTATAACATAAATATTTTATTGAACTAATGAAAATATTAACATCAGTAAGCTAAAAATAGGCATTAAGATAAAAGAAAAATAATTTGATGATGAGTGCTATGAATAAAAATACATTGTTCCCTAAATACTGAATATTCTTACAGGAATGAGAAGATAAATGAAGGCTTCTTAAATTCATTTAGAAAACACATTTTCATTAAAAGAATACAATAATTGTATTTCTCAGGGTCTGTATGGGAATAATAATAAATTATATAGAAAACATTGACATATTTTAACACTGCCTTCCAAAACTAGAATTCTAATACTTCAAAATTGTTATATACTAAAGCTTATAAGAAATGACAAATTATAACTAAACTTAGTTTAACAACAGCAATAAAAAGTGAGGGTGGCTATGTAGTTGTAAAGTATAAGTTTTTGGCTATAGGTTTAGTTTTTGCTTCATCAATCATCTCAGTATACCTAATCTTCAGAGATACTTGTTTTAATTTATAATATTGACTTCCTATGCAATTATTTAATTCTTCAGAACATTTCCCACATATGGTGATGAGGCATCCTTTTACAACTTCGGAATTATTGGAAAAAGTTGGCTTAAAGCTCAACATTCAGAAAACGAAGATCATGGCATCTGGTCCCATCACTTCATGGGAAATAGATGGGGAAACAGTGGAAACATTGTCAGACTTTATTTTTAGGGGTTCCCAAATCACTGCAGATGGTGATTGCAGCCATGAAATTAAAAGACGCTTACTCCTTGGAAGAAAAGTTATGACCAACCTAGATAGCATATTCAAAAGCAGAGACATTACTTTGCCAACAAAGGTCTGTCTAGTCAAGGCTATGGTTTTTCCTGTGGTCATGTATGGATGTGAGAGTTGGACTGTGAAGAAAGCTGAGTGCTGAAGAATTGATGCTTTTGAACTATGGTGTTGGAGAAGACTCTTGAGAGTTCCTTCGACTTCAAGGAGATCCAACCAGTCCATTCTGAAGGAGATCAGCCCTGGGATTTCTTTGGAAGGAAAGATGCTAAAGCTGAAACTCCAGTACTCTGGCCACCTGATGTGAAGAGTTGACTCATTGAAAAAGACTCTGATGCTGGGAGGGATTGGGGGCAGGAGGAGAAGGGGATGACAGAGGATGAGATGGCTGGATGGCATCACTGACTCAATGGACGTGAGTCTGAGTGAACTCCAGGAGTTGGTGATGGACAGGGAGGCCTAGTGTGCTGCAGTTCATGGGGTTGCAAAGAGTTGGACACGACTGAGCGACTGAACTAAACTGAACTGAACTGAAAGGATATTTGTAGCTTATGATCCTAAAAAGAGACTAATTTTGGCTGATGCCTACTATAACCCACAAGAAAAAAACTCTTTGGTCCTGTTAAGTAATTTACTGACTGATAGAAAAGTTCTCATTCAGAGAGATAGAAGGACAAAATCAATTGAACATCATCATCTCTCTACATACATCCTATCAAATTCATTTTGAATTCATCTGAGTGGAGTTACAGACTTTCTGTAATAGCTTCCCTTTCTTCTGGATCTTTATTCAGTCTTCACCTTCAGTTTCTCCTGAAACTGCTGTTTGCAATCATTTGGTTTGTAAAAACTTTGGATTTGAGTTTCCTGACTTTGCCTGTCCTATTCATCTTTAGATCTGACTATTCAGATATATCTGTGAGTTTTTGCACAATTGGGTGGTCCTTCATCCATCTCCTCAGGTCCACTATACTGTGAGCTACACCCAAGCCATAGATTAAGTCCAAGCATACCCATATCCTTGGCTCTTTTTAAACTTTTTTTAAACTTTTTGGCTGAGATGGGTCTTCTTTTACTTTGCTTTGCAGGGGCATTCTCTAGTTGCACCAAACAGGGGCTACCTGTTGTTGAGGTCATGGGCTTCTCATTGCAGTGACCTCTCTTATTGTGGAGCACAGGCTACAGGCACATAGGCTTCAGAAGTTACAGTGCGCAGGCTCAGTATTTGCAGGTCATGGGCCCTAGAGTAGGCTCAGTAGTGGGGCTCTTTGTTCCGTGGCATGTGGAATCTCTTTGGACCAGAGGTTGAACCCATGTCCCTGCACTGGAAGATGATTCTTACCCACCAAGCCACCAGGGAAGTCCCCTATATCCATGTCGCTTAAACTTTCATGCTTGATATGTCATGACAACACTGTTTCTGGCGGGAGAATGAAACAGATAAGCTTTAAATATTCTTTAAGGACTAAGACTTAATGATCAAAGGCTGAAAAGCAAATCATAGTAGGTATTTTATTTCTTCTGTCTTTTCCCTTCTCAAAAGATTCATGTATATCTGAATGGATGAACAAAAAATAGAAGTGACAGAAATATTTTAGAAAGGGAAAGGACTCAGGATAGAGGAATAGATTTTTCCTAAATCAATCTGGAATAGCCATTTGTATTCATTCATTCAACCAACAGACACTTGAGTACCTACCAGATCCTGGCACTATTCTAGACTGTCAATACAGTAGCAAACACAGTACAGATAATCTAGACTCTCATGCATCTTTCATTCTTGTGAGATAGACAAAAATTCACAAGTAAAATAAGCAAAACAATTTTAAAGAGTGACAAGGCTTTGGGAAACAGGATAGCTATGAGACAGAACTTCTGGAGCAAGGGCTATTTTAGATTGAGTTTTCAGAGAAGTTTTTAAGAGTGGGTAGTTTCCAATGAGATTAGAGTGACAAAAGGGGAGCCATCTGTGTTAAGATCCATAATGGAAAACTCAATTTCTTCAAATGTGCTGCATTTCAATTCATCCTTCAGATACATCAACCTTGTTCAGACTCAGAGTCTCTTTGCCAATGGTTCTCTCTGTCTGGAATTGCACTCCATCAAGAGATCAGGTGAACAAAATTAATATGTTTGGAAGGAAGGAGCTACAGGAAGATGAATTACAAATCTACTTATTAGGTTGGTACAAACATAATTTCAGTTTGGAACTATGAATTTTAAATCATTATACCTAGGCTCAAACACATCTTTATTAATTAAACTAGAAACCATTACAATCCACCTGCTTTTGCCAATGAGAAATGCTTATTTATTCCTGTAGCATCAAAATCCATCCTTTGGGATTCAACGAACTCTTGGAAAACATTTTCTGCCTCCTGCTGGTTGTGAAAGTGTTTTCCTTGCGAAAAGTTGTCAAGATTCTTGAAGAAATGGTTCAAGAAGCCAGCTGACCAGAGGTCAGGTGAATATGACAGATGAGGCAAAGCTTTGTAGACCGATTCATCCAACATTTGAAGCATTGGTTGTGCAATGTGCGATCCAGCGATGTTTGAAGAATCGGGTCCTTTCTATTGACAATGCTGACTGCAGGCACTGTGGTTTTAGAGCATTTCATCAGTTTGCTGAGCTTACTTCTCAGATGTAATGGTTTCACAGGGATTTAGAAAGCTGTAGTGGAGCAGGCGGGCAGCAGACCACCAAACAGTGACCATGACCCTTTTCTGGTGCAAGTTTGGCTTTGGGAAGGACTTTGGAGCTTCTTCTCAATCCAACCACTGAGCTGGTCATGGCTGGTTATTGCATAAAATGCACTTTTTCATACATATCACAATCCCATCAAGAAATGGTTAGTTGTTGTTGCATAGAATAAGAGAAATCAATGCTTCAAAATGATGATATTTTAAAATTTATTTTCAGTCAGTTCATGAGGAACCCACTTATCAAGCTTTTTTTCACCTTTCCAATTTGTCTCAAATGCTGAATGATCATAGAATGGTCGACGTTGAGTTCTTCGGCAACTTCTCGTGTAGCTGTCAAAGGATCAGCTTCAACAATGGCTCTCAATTGTTGTTGTTAACTTCTGATGGCTGGCCACTGAGCTTCTCACCTTCAAGGCTCTTGTCTCCTTTGCAAAACTCCTTGAACCACCACTGTATGTTTGTTAGCAGTTCTTGGGCCAAATGCTTTGTTGATGTTGTGGGTTGTTTCCACTGCTTTACCACCCAATTTGAACTTGAATAAGAGAATTGCTTGAATTTGCTTTTTGTCTAACATCATTTCCCTAGTCTGAAATAAATATAAAATAAACAGCAAGTAATAAGTCACTAGCAAAAAAAATAAAGTGAGATATATGCATTACAATGATATATTACATAACCACATTTATTTAAGAATGTATTCCAATATCAAACAGCAAATTTCAACAATGCAAAACTGCATTTATTTTTGCACCAACCTATATAATAATGCTGCTGGAAATTGCTGTGCAGTATTGGAGCTACTGAGATATCAAAGATTGTTCCTAATTTTCTGGAAAAGGAAATGAAAGTTGTTAAGTGATAAAATGGGAAATATTGATTGGAGTGACTTATGAGGTTTCCAAATAGTGGATTGGATTGGGGTGGGAATTTAGACTTCTTCATGGAAATTTCAAGTTTAAAACATCTATTAGATATCATATCTTCCTAATTTCTGTCATGTCTAAGTGCTGTTGTTACATTACTTGATGATTCATGGCCATGTTTGTTTGTTTCTTTTTCTCCTACCTATATCACAATTTCTCAGCAAGAAACTCTGTCTCCTTTACAAGTTCCAGATGTTCTTCCTGACCAATCTACTCATGACATTCCTCCAGTAAATATCTTTGGTCTATGTGCAAACAAGTGACCTGAGTTGGACTAATCAGGCTAAGAGAAAGATCACATATTTCATGACCATAGGGAAACTAGCACCAGTATGCTTTAACATTGTGGATAACGGGCCACAGAGAAGGGGAAAAAATATATTGGTCTTTGATGCAACTAACTAAACTAACTCTGGAACCATGCTACCACTAAGCTTCCTATTATGTAGGATATCAATCTTCTCTATTATTGAATCCAGTTTGGATGAGGAATTCTGTTATTTGCAGCTGGAAGCCTCCACATTGATAAACAACTCCTAAGATATGAAAGGAATCTCTACTTGTGATTGTCACTCGTTTATCATCAAAGGTCATGCTGCAGGATTCTTATCAACAAATGATAAACTATGTTTTCACTGTACTGAAAATATAAGAATGAATATAAAATTGGCATTTTTCCTAGAAGGTAGATCATTTCCCTCTAACTGAAGTGTATTTCTCTACATCAGGGCTTTTCCACCTCACACTATTGACATTTTGGGGCAGGATAATTCCACACTGTGGGGCTGACTCGTGCCCTATGAATGTTTACCAGAACCCCTGGCTTCTAGTCACAAAATGACAGTAGAACTTCCCCAGTTGGTGAAAACTAAAATCTTCTTCAGATATGGTTAAATGAACCCTGGGTGATGAAACAGTCAATGCTCCTAATTAATCTAGAGTTATCTAAAGGGTTAGTCATTCGTAACACATTGTGATTTTTAATTTTTTGATACCTCTAAAATTATTTTTTATATGCCCTCTTTTAGAACAATTTCTTAAAAATCATCAAGAAGAATTGTGTGAACAGACAAAACATAGTATCTCTCCTTGTTTGATTCTAATGCTAGTGAAGTGGTTAATAAGCTGACTGAATGTGTACAAGTCCACTGTGTGATTAAGGTAACAGGGTAGCAGTGACTTCCCCACCTCCCACATTACACATATTTTGCCAATATTTGATAGTCTCCAACGGTATATAACAAGACAATGACTCTAGCCCAAAAAAACCCAAAAGACAATCAAATGTCAGTTTCATCCACATCACAGGCACAATACCTAGGGAGGTAACCATTTTAGGATCTCCTTTTATGTGCAGTCATGCAGTTTGAGAACATCAGCAATATAAAGAAATGTATAGCTATACCAAACATGGGCATCTCCACATCATAATAAAAAAGTGTTGGGCTTAATACTTGCAAGTAAAATATGTATAATAAGGCATCCTTTTTCTAAAAGCAATTTCTTATATATGTTTTAAAAGATTAAAACCCTACTTAGTGAACCAGTTAATTTCAACTTTCATCATATTAACTTATGGCCATATAAATCTAATTAATACAAATAAATGGGCTACTTAAATTGACAGTAGTAGATGTGACACAAAGAAAAATTACTTAAATCGATGGACTTGTATGTTCAGATGCAGACATTCTCATTTTCATTATCAGTTTCTCCTATTTTTACCTTATGAATTATGTCCTCTTTATAGGAGATCTGCAAGGTCACAAAATGAAAAGATAAAACTCTACTTCTGTGAAATCAGCTCAGAAATTTCACAAAAAGCCTTAAAGTAATAAATCACGACTCAGAGAATGTCAGGACGTTGAAGTAGTAGTCACCTCATTTGAAAGTACATCTTGTTCATTCTGAGAAGTTATAACAAGGCTTTCAGTCCTGGCTTAAAATTGACTATATTCTTCCCAATTTCTTGGTATAGTTGTCATGGAACTGCTTAATTCCATTTCCCTTCTCTCTATTCTAACAGTAAACTCTTTTATTAAAGGCAGTCAATAGCTATATTATAATGTTGAAAATAGCATAGTCCTTTTATAAAAATTAATTCAAAGGATAAAAAACTGTCATAAGCAAAATTTCAATGTCTGAAACTTTTAGTTTTTAACAGTCATAACACTTTTGCATTTGCTATGTTTTGAATATCTGGCCTCAAGTTTAATAATTATGTTTTAACAAAGTTTTCAAGTTATAGATACATTCAGATACCTTCAGATGCATTGTATTTTTATTATTTAACACTGCATGTAACACCTGTGTTTCACCCAACCAACCATACAATAAAGAAATAATGCTGGGCAGAAGCAGAAGAGTTAGTAAAAATAAGAGAATCTTTTGATCTTTGAATGACCCTCGATTTCCATTTCTTATTAATTCATGACATAATATGAATCAAACATTAAAGGGCGAGTACAAGGGAAAGTGAAATTTGAAATATAAATAAGATAAGCTAAATTTGAAGATAAGTAAGACTTTAGCAGGTGGTTCAGCAGTAAAGAATATGCCTTTGGGGTCAAGAAGATCCCCTGTAGGAGGGAATGGCAACCCACACCAGTATTCTTGCCTAGGAAGTCCCATAGACAGAGGAACCTGGCAGGCTACAGTTCATGAGGTTGCAAAAGATTCAGACGCTACTTAGTGACCTCACAATAACAACCTTTGAGCAGTAAGAGATAATACGTGCATGTTTGTGTGTGTGTATATGTGTATGTGTGTGTGTATGTGCTGCACGTATATGAAGAGAGGGATATGGCAGAAGTAAGGACTAAAATAAAAAATTCCATTTGGAAAGTCAAAGGCGAAAATATTTCTAATGCATCCAACAACTCAAGTTATGAAAGATCCAGTTGGATAATTCAGAGGCATTTAATGACTAAATGTGTATATACTTTAGTTGAAGAAGATTACAGTGTTTCAGGACCTATTCCCTTTTGCTTTGTTTGTAGGGGAAGAGTAGGGGAAACCCATTTATAGAGGAGATGAATGTTTAGCTTCTCTGGGCTTGTTTTAGATATCTTGGGTTTAGGCAACAATGAAATATCTAATGATTATGGATAAGAAATGGCTATGATAAATAAATAATAAAAAACAAAATGTAATGAAGCTTCTTTTCTTTCAAAATGATTATTCAAATGTAAATGTTGATTATGTCTTAGAAGAACATGTTTAACATTGGATGCTTAACCAACTAAGGAAGCTATATATTAACAAAAGTATAACCTAAATATAAGGTTATATTTAAAATAAAATATATAAATATAAGTTAGCTCTTTCTCCAAGGAAAATGTAAAAATTATAGTAATCTACGATTTATTCTTTAATATGGATAGACTGGAACTCACAAAATACATCTCAAGCTTGCCTAGAAATTCCAATCTAAATCCCCCAGATATAGAGGGTCTTATGTAGATTTTCTATGAACACTTTAGTGGGAAAAAGTAGACTCAGATTCTCACATCACCTATAAACATCACCACAGGAATCTTTGTATATATGTTTGTCGTTGTGAAATCCAGTCTTTAGTCTTCTTTACCCAATAAAACAAGAACCATTAAGAGTATCCAGGAGCACAGTAGATTTTACTTAGAAATTTGAGGAAACAGAGAAGAGGAGTTTATGTTACAATTGTAAACAACTTCAGAAATAACTGCAGTAACAAATTCTGTTCTTAAAATGCCTTTTGGCTGTTCTACTCCAATAAAGTTTACAATAGCCATTTATAGCTTATAGAAACCACCTTTATACCATCTTGCTGACTTCTCTCTTCATCTGATCCCTTTCAGTAGTGATGAAATTAACAATTAAAGCAACTTCTTCCGATCATTTTAATCTGAGCCATTCAACTGTATCTGTGTTGGTCTCATTTTCCTTTCCAACTGGTTTTCTAATAGAATTTCTATACAGGAAATTCTATTGCCTAAAAAGACTATGAGATAGCAATAATATGAAATAATTCCAAAATAAAGTTACTAATAAAATGTAGACAAATCTTCTAATTTTGTAGCAGTACTTATTTAAAAATATTTAGTTCAAAGTGCATTAAATTAAACCCAAAGAGGTTCATTAATTTTCAGTGGAACAATTTCACTAAATTCTGGTAGCAACTTCAGTGACTGAGATAATCAAAAGATTCCCAAACACTTTTAGGAGACATTCTGCCATCTGTGGGATCTTCCTTTTGAAAATCACTTAAGTAAGACAAGTATGAGGCTGCTGGAATAGAATCTCTTTCCCAGCTGCCAACCTTGGATAAAACGATCTTCCAAGAGGACAAATTCAGGAAAAACAAATCAGTGGACAAAGAAATTTTCTCCACTACTAGGAAGCAAATATTAATGATATCCATATGAACTAAGTGCCTGGTTCTTATTTTAAAATGGAAGTTTGCCATCTCCACTTGCATATTGAGAGAAGGTAATTTAGCATGTCATTTTGTCCTGCTACTACTGCTAAGTCACTTCAGTTGTATCTGACTCTGTGCGACCCCATAGACGGCAGCCACCACTCTCCCCCGTCCCTGGGATTCTCCAGGCAACAGCACTGGAGTGGGTTGCCATTTCCCTCTCCCATGCATGAAAGTGAAAAGTGAAAGGTGATGTCACTCAGTCGTGTCTGACTCTTGGTGACCTCATGGACTACAGCCTACCAGGCTCCTCCATCCATGGGATTTTCCAGGCAAAGTACTGGAGTGCGGTGCCGTTGCCTTCAGATGTTAAAACAATAAAGGACTGCATCTCCATATTACTGAAAGGGGTGCACAATTATCTAGAGAACCTTGACTTATAGCTGAATTCAAGAAGTAGATGTTTTAGATAGCATTACTTTGGCTAGGATGTGAATGCATTTTAAACAGGCAAGAACACATTTGCATGTATTTATGAAAGAAAAATAACATGTATGGATGATGGCTCAGATGATAAAGAAAGCGTCTGCTGGCAATGTAGGCGACCCAGGATTGATCCCTGGGTCAGGAACATCCCCTGGAGAAGGGAATAGCTACCAACTCTAGTATTCTTGCCTAGAGAATTCCATAAACAGAGGAGTCTGCGAGGCTACAGTCCAGGTGGTCTCAAAGAGTTGGACATAACTGAGAAAGTTACACATTCACTTTTCACTGGCTGGTCAAAGTGATGAACCATTATGAACATGTCTATTTGTTTCCTAGTAACTACTTCCCATTTATTCCAATGATATTAGCTGCATTTGCTCCTTCTTTTCATTTTCTGTTATATCATTTGAAAAGAACTGAACTCCAGCAATCACATTCCTGGCTACAAGCATATGCAGAAAAACTAATTAGATCCAATGGTGGAAGAGGTAATGCTTGATGAGGCTTCTGGGTTTGAGAAATCACTGTATGTTTTAGGATATTCTAAAAGCTACTAGGAAGACCAGCTTCATTTGCATTAGAGTGTGTACATGTGAAGACTGGAAAGGCCTCAGACACTTTCAAACCATATAGGGACAGTTAACAACTGCAAGGGGGAGTTACTAAATGGATGTCTTGCAATCTCTGAAAAAGCAGAATATAGAGATACACAGAAATTGGGTTTCTAGCACACTGCAAACACCACAAAATCAAATCTATTCAAAACCCAGTTTACTTCTGGAATTTTAGTTATGTGAGCTAATAAGTTTTTCTTTATAATTTAAGTCATTCTGAAATTAGATTTTTATAACTTACCAGCAAAATAATTTTAATAGATTCAGATGTTATTTGATCTTCCAGAGGAAGTAAGAGTAAGAATGTATGGGAGAAGCAAAAGTATCATGCTTCTAGGACATAACACCAACCCTTAATGAGAATAACTTGTGGGTTGCTTGACTCATTCTCCCTCCTAATAAAGTTCATTAATAACTTACTGAGGAGCTCAGATTGTTCCATTACCTCCTTCTCCACATCTCTGCTCGTGATCCATCAAATTAAATCTGAAAGGGAAAGAAGTAGTGTTGGTGAGTATGCTTATGGGGTGGGGTTGGGAGTGGGGGGAGAGTGAGTCAACATCTGTGAATTCTATAATTTCTGACTCTCAAATAAGTGCTATCTTTGTATGTTTGTATATCAGATATCCCATTAAAATCCATTTTAAAGAAAATAGGATTCAGGTACTTAAAAAATGAAAGTGAATTTTAGAATACAATCTATGAAAACTATTGTATGCAGATTTTTTTAACTCACAGATATTCACTATCCTGCTAAAGTTGTTGTGTAGTCACTAAGTCATGTCTGACCCTTTGCGACCCCATGGACTGTAGCCCCTCCAGGCTCCTCTGTCCATGGGATTCTCCAGGCAAGTATACTGGATGGGTTGCCATTTCCTTCTCCAGGGGATCTTCTGACCCCAAAATTGAACCCAGGTATCTTGCATTTGCAGGTGGGATCTTTACCATTGAGCCACCTGGGAAGCCCTTTCCACTAAAGACTCACATCTAAATGCCTGAAAGTTACAGAAGTAGGACTCCCAAAGGTGATGATTTTTTTTTAACATGTTGAGCTATGGATGAAGCAATAACATGGCACAAGTTTAAGCTTAGACTTTAGTGACAGAGCACCCACATTCTGTTCTCACTGTCTCATTCATTGGAATCAATTTGACTTAATGTCTACCTCTTCAGAAAATTTTCCTCCTAAGTGTGATTAATGAACTGAGAACCAGTTTGAGGATACTTGCTGGAGAGAGACTTGAATCCATTCAAGAGTTTTAACAGGTCAAGCTTAGCCTCTTCATGGCTCTTCTCTCAACTCTTGAATTACTATGATTTTCGGAGCATTCGATTTAACACTGACTCCTGAGTCGTTGCTCTAAATATACAAAACTAAAATCTCATTAGTGCTATAGAATCCACATAAAGCTGTATTGGTATTTAAATACAACAAATAAAAGACCTAAAATTGGAAAAATTATTTTCCTATAGTTGAATCCTTGGATTACCTTCCTAAGGGCTCAGTGGCCTTCTCGTGTCTGAAAAGTTTCTCCTGGTGCCCACTCATGGGTACTGATGCCATTATCTATGTAATTCAATGCCAAATTGCAGCTACCACTCCTAGTCTGAGTCATTAAGCCAAGCTAATTGTGTGACCATTTTTCTTTTCTATGGCCCTTGAACACCAATATTTTTTGGCAACCAAGGCCTAAACCTTTCCTACAAGCTAGCAGACTAGCAATGTCATTGAAACTCTTTCAAATCTTTGTAAGGTTCAGCTCCTAGTTGAACCTCTTGTGTACTATCTTAAGGCTTGGACCATTTTTGAGGCCCTAAAAGCTTCAAGGTCTGCTAAATGCAGCCTTTCTTCTATAGAATAGCAAAGCATCTGTACAAAAATCGGAGCCACAACCCTCTCTGTAGCCTAAATAATACAAGGCCAATACTTCAGCCAGCTCAAAATATACTGCCAAAATCAAAATCCCCTGTCCATAAAAGAATGTCTGGCATCTAAAGACAAAGCAGTCAATGCGACACAAGCAAAAGTCCTATCTATTATGTAGATTTTACTTTCCAAGTGCTCCAACACACCGAAATGAACTCACACCATCAGCCTCCTTCCAAAAATGCAGGTCCTTCCCCTAACCACAGTGTTGGTGTGGCCTATGGGAGTTACAACATGGGCAAATAGAAGACAATTTTTCCCAAGGGGTACTGTTCTCCTGAGAGGAAAAGAAAGAGAGTTGTATGCACATGCTCAGATTCTTCTTCCAAATACACCTATCTTCCTCCCTGGGAAGGAGATGAAGAGAGAGTGCAGAAATGTTAGCCCTTGGATCAGTTTGTACTGAAAACCCTCCAGGATATGGAGAAAATTACTTTTCTACTACAAGGTCATAGTGAAAATTAGTTTCAATGCTCTCATCTTCAGGTCTTAGGGTTTAGTATTTTATATTGTAATGTTATAAGGAAATTTTGTCGAAATGTATAATTCATGTATTTTAAGTGGGTATTCTATAGATCATAGAAAAAAGTCAGTGATTAAGAAATCATTCAAAGACTTCTCTGATGGCTCAGTGGTAAAGAATCTGCCTGCCAAAGAAAGAGACACAGGTTTGATCCCTGATCTGGAAAGATCCCACATGTGGCAGAGCAGCTAAGCTCGTGTACCACAGCTATTGAGCCTGTGCTCTTGGGAACCACTATTACTGAGCCCCCATGTGACAACTACTGTAGCCCATGTGCTCTAGAGCCTATACTTCACAGCAAGAAACCACTGCAATGAGAAACTTGTGCACCGCAACTAGAAAGTAGGCCCCACTCACTGCAGCTAGAGAAAAGCCTGTGCAGCAGCGAAGACCCAGTCCAGCCAAAAGATAAATAAATAAATATCTTTTTCAAAGCTTAAGAAAAAGTCATTTAAAATCCAGCTCTTCTGTGGAAAGTACACACCAGTCTTTGAGTCTCTGAATGGCAGAATTACAAATTATTTTGATTATTCGTCTATGCTTGCTTATAAATTCAAAGATATGTGTAATGTTTAATGTCAAAATATTTTTATATTTACATTATTTAGATATACTATTTCTCAGTCCAAAAAAGATTATTTTAAAATTAATGTTTTTCTAGCAAAACTTCTCTTCACTGCCAATATAAAACAGTGTTTTAAATGAAACATACTAAATGAATGTTAAGAAGAAAAATATATAGTCCATCCTATAGCTCTTGTGTGCTCACATACTCCTTTTACTCCTTAACTTGGTTTATTTTAATTGCAGTTCATGATTTGAGCCTCAGGGTATGCCAACATAATTTAAAGTATATGGTTAAAAATGTAATGTTATTTAAGTTTTATTTATATTGATGTTTTCATCTCTTTATTGCCCAAACATATCAACAGACATATAGTATGAGATACTTGTTTCACTAGCTGAGAAAATTGCATGATACTTGCACTGATTTCTATATATCATATAATTTTATTATATATAAAATATAGTTTATTAAGTATATGTGTCATTATAAATTATCACACACATCTCACTGAACAACACAAAATGCAAGCACCGACACTGCTATTTAATTTTCTTGAACTCTGTATTTCAAATAATGTGGAACAAAGTACTTCAGGTGTCTATCAGGTGGTAATTTAGCCACCTAATATTTAACAGCCTCTTCATTCTCAGGCTCTTTTATTTTATAGGTATGCCACTTTCAAAGATATGACAATGAAGTCACATATGTCAACATACATAAAGCCAATACTGAGAGTAGTAACTGCAGTAGATGTGAGATGGCTACAAGCTGTTACTCCTTCTGTTGAGATAGCATCAGTTCCTTTTCCCTTGAATCCAGGCTGACTTTAACAGCATGCTGGACCAATGGAATGTGATGGAAGTGACATTCTCAGAACTGGAACACTATTTCTGAGATTCCTGCACTTCTGTGCAGGAAGTGTGATCCCAGGCTGCTTGTTGGAAAGGCCACATATACGTGCTCTCCATAAGCCAGCAGAGTCTGTTTGTTAGGTGTTGTTGACAAAGCACAAGACATATCAGTGAAACCATCTTGAATCCTCCAGACAAGCCCATTCATCTGTTGGATTCCACTTAGTACTACTCATGATGTCACAGAGAATAGAAGAACCTCCTAGTTGGTGCATGCCTGATTTCTGATTCACTAAATCTTGAAATACAATAAAGTCACTGTTGTTTTGAATCACTGTATTTTGGGTAGTTTGTTATTCAGCTATAAAAAACTGGCATAGATGCCTAAATATGATCCTTGCCAAAAAGCATGAGAAGTGCATTTATCATCAGTGAAACTGTCTAAAATAGCTAATAATTTTCTTAAGTCCTCTGCTTTCACCAGTGATTCTCAAGCTTTTCTTTTCCTTTTCTGCCATGGCTTAATTAATAATGATTTTCACCTACTCAAAATACTGCCATTAGTTTCATTGCTTATTTGGTCTGCCTCATATCTAATTTAGATTCATATCTAATTTACATTGTGGCTTGTGGATAAGACCCAATGCACTTGTTACAATTCAGTTGCTTTTTCTTCTCTTGACTAATGATAACCATTGTCTCCAATCCATTGTTGATAAACCTCTATTCTAGCTATCAGAATATGTCAAAGACATACACAGAAAGTGAAATAAAGTCGTGAGCAATAAAAAACAAACAAAAAATTCACAAACAAACAAACAACTCAAATATAACCCATTTTTGCAACCTGACCCAAAAAAGTCATAGTCTCTAACCTTGGGAAGATTAGAGGGAGGCCTGGATACATAAATGAAAATAAATAATATAATCTGCTAATATATTTAATATAATTTTTATATTTTACTTATTTTAACACAAATATCTGCTTCATATAATTAAAATTTTGTGATTGGCATCTAAACTTTTAACACATGCATTTGCCTAGGAGTTTGCTCTTCATCATTTAAAAATGAAGACACTAATTTATGAACAATTATTGTACTTGATGTCTTTATTTATATTGGCTTAGCATTATCTTTTACCCAATTTCATTATTGTTCTTTTCAAGACACCTCATACTTTTGTCTGTCTCTGAATCTATATTTTTTAACTGTTATTTTATTTGATGTTCAAAATAAATGTATGAATTCAGCTCCATTTTATAAATGAGAAAAGTCAAGGTTAAAAAAGGTAAAACATTTAATATACCTAGACAGCATATTAAAATGCAGAGACATTACTTTATCAACAAAGGTCTGTATAGTCTAAGTTACAGTTTTTCCAGTATGGAAATGAGAGTTTTCATGTATGGATATGAGAGTTGGACCATAAAGAAAGCTGAGCACTAAGAATTACTGCTTTTGAACTGTGGTACTGGAGAAGACTCTTGACAGTCCCTTGGATAGCAAGGAGATAAAACCAATCAATCCTAAAGAAAAACAGTCCTGAATATTCATTGGAAGGACTGATGTTGAAGCTGAAACTCTTATACTTTGGCCACCTGATGCGAAGAACTGACTCATTAGAAAAGACCCTGATGCTGGGAAAGATTGAAGAAGGCAGAAGAAGGGGACAACAGAGGATGAGATGGTTGGATGGCATCGCCGACTTGGAAATGAGTTTGAGCTAGCTCCAGGAGTTGGTGATGGACAGGGAAGACTGGCGTGCCATAGTCCGTGATATCGCAAAGAGCTGGACACGACTGAGTGAGTGAACTGAACTGAACTGAAATGAAGACATTTCCTCAGAGTCACTTTACTTTGTAGACAGAATTTGAAAGCAAAGTTCTGTTGGCGAGATTCTTAACCACTCTTGTCACCACTGGCCCACAAAACCAACATATTTCGTTTCATTATCATATTTTAGTTTTTCAGGAACTATCTAGTGTGGTAGAAGAGACAAGATGGATATCTATTTTCTCAGAAATAATCTTATATTTTCAAAACCCTCAATCTAAGTTCTGAAAATAAGTTAAAAACAGCCAAAATAATTGCAGTTTGTCAATATGATATATTTTTCCTGCTCCTTGTCTTTTTCATACTAGCCCTTCCATGTGCATTAACTGTTATATTCTTTCTCATGAAAAATTGCTACCTTAAGTTGTAGATTCAGCTTAGAAATGACTTCTTCCTCTGACCTCTACAACCTAAGGCAATTAGATATCTTTCCACTTCCCATACACTTCAGTCTCTTCCCCTATAAAGTGGATATAATAGTACATCCTACTTTATAGGTTGATGTTAATATTAAAGGAGATGAAGCATGTTGAGTTTTATAAATGTTTTATACTTAGAATAGGATATATTTGCCATATATTCTCTCAAAATATGTATTTCCTAATACATCTTCAAACATGTCAACATATATAAGAGCCAATTAAATACAAATGACTACTGTCATAGTATGAATACTACTTTTTACTGGGGGGATAGAATAAGTCTTATAGTCATCAATTCATTTGCACCTCAAAAGCAAAACTAGCAGGAGAATGATATTTGGGCTAGGGAAATTTGATTGCTTACTTTATTTTTTAAGGTAAAATAGCAGTGAGAAATCATAAATTTCTTATGTGTTTAGGTCTGGCACAACTATAAAGCTAAAATCTCTTTATATTTTATTAAATACAATAGTAAAATTAATATGGTAAATATTTAAACATTACAGATCTAATATTGTAAATGATGTTATTCAGTTGAAGGTAAATATTTATAAATAGTATAATTATGGTATAAATCTGTATTAGAGTTTTTCAGAAAAACAGGACAAATAGAAGGTATATATATATGTATGTGTATATATATATATATATATATATATATATATAGTTGTTTTGTTATTTAGTCACTAAGTTGTGTCCAACTTTTTGCAACCCCATGCACTGTAGCCCACCGAGATCTTCCACACAGAATTATCCTGGCAAGGATATTGGAGTGGTTTGCCATTTCCTTCTTCAGGGGATCTTTCCACTCAGGGACTGAACCCGCATCTGGCAGACAGATTCTTTACCACTGAGCCACCTGGAAAGCCCCATGTATATATTTATACATAAGCAGAATGGCTGTGTAACTTCAAGTTCAAAAACTGGAAGAAGAGCCAAAGTTTCAGTGTGAGTCCAAAGCCAAGAAAAGGCCCAATGTCCCAGCTGAAACTACTGTATAGGAGGAGTTTCCTCTTGAACTTTTGTTCTATTCAGGCCCTCAGTGGATTGGATGAAGCCCCCTCTCACACAGGAGGACAATCTGCTTCTTCAGTCTACCTATTCAAATGTTAATCTCATCCAGAAAGATGCTTGACCAAATGTCTAGACACTGCCTGGCCTATTCAAGTTGACTTGTACAATTAGCCATCACATATTCCTGTTCTATATTGAAACTACTTTTTAAAAACTTTGTTCATTTGTACTTCACGATAATTTTTCTTTTTTTCACTCATCATTATTTATACACTACCTTTTCTATAGTTTTTTTTTTCCACTTAGCCTTTGACTATTAGAGTATAACTAATTGTTGCCAGAGAGATTAATTTCAGTGCTTTAACACTTGAGTGTTGAATATGAAAGCATCCTGCTATTAGACTCACATCTAATTGATCCAGGTTGTGTTTTTATTTTTAGATGTGCATTATAACATAAATGAAAGAAAAATAGAAAAAAACTCAGACTTTTAAGATATATACCCTGAACTCAAGAGATACATAGATTACAATTTAAGAAGTATGTTGTTAAGGGTCTCTGAAGTTTATAAATTAGTCTGAAGTTTATAAATCAGTCTGAAGTGAAAGACTAATAAAAAGAAATTTGAAAAATATAAAATTATTTGAGTAACAAAGAAAAATCTCCATCAATTTCTATTTTTCATATAACTTTTCCTTTGTCAGTCAACAAATAAAAAACTGCATTTCTTACAAACTAATATGCAACATTAGTCTACTTCATTATGTCTTCACTGTTTATACAGTGAATATTATATTCGCCCTGTGTGTGTATACAGTGAATATTCATTGTAGATGACAGATGAAAAATGAACAAATGAATGGGTAGAGATAGAGATAGATACATAGATAGATAAAAGAGATAGATGAATTTCTGGCAAAAAGATTTTTATCCAATAATTGGTTATGAATATAAGAAAGGAACCATTTTATTTCAAGGGGTAAAGGAATAAATAAAATTTTTAAAATTATCTCCTTGGTAGATGCCTTTTTCTTTTCTCTTTTGTCTTGTTTCTCAATTTAATATACCAGTTCACTTATCACCACCCTCACTGTTCATTTTGAACTCATTTGAAACATGTCTGTGCCAGTTATGGAGTCTTTCAGTGGTACATTTGTACCTTTCGACTGATCAGTGAAAATGGATGTGGGGCTTTTAAATATTTTTCCTTTGCCAGCTGGCACTAAAGCTTTGTTACTCGAGGATCTAGGGAGGAAAAGTTTTCCTTCCTGTGCCCAGTTGGCTGGCCCCTGCAGTCCCAGTTTCTCCAGCACTACTCTCCTGCAGGGCTTGGTGGCCAGAAATATCTGGAAACTAGTGGGATCTGCCACCAAATTTATCACGTGTTCCCTCTGGAAAAATAGCTCTCTATTCACAGCTTTCTTCTGCAGCCTAGAAGGCTGATTTTTGGCAATTCCAAAAGACACCTTCTGGAAAATTCCACCAGCAGGGCATCACAGCAAATTCTCTGCCTTCCAAGGAGCCACAATCAGGCCTTCTCCACCATGTCAGTATTTCAGCCTTGGGGAGATACTGGTATTTACTTGAGCATTGCTTTGTCTCTACCTTTGATGAAGTGGCTAGTATATATTAGTATAATATAGCAAAGCATGGTAGGTCAGAGGTACAGAATCTGGTTGCAATGCAGGAGACCCAACTTCAGTCCCCGGGTCAGGAAGATCTTCCGGAGAACAAGGTGGCAACTCACTCCAGTATTCTTGCCTGGTAAATCCCATGGACAGAAAAGCCTAGAGGGCTGCAGTCCATGAGTTCTCAAAAGAGTCAGACACAACTTTTGCATGATGTGCTGTACATATAAGTTAAATAATCAGGGTGACAATGTACAGCCTTGATAAATCTCCTTTCCTGATTTGGAACCAGTCTGTTATTCCATGTCCAGTTCTAACTGTTGCTTCTTGACCTGTATACAGATTTCTCAGGAGGCAGGTAAGGTGGTCTGGTGTTCCCATCTCTTGAAGAATTTTCCACAGTTTATTGTGATCTACAGAGTCAAAGGCTTTGGCATAATCAATAAAGCAGAAGTGGATGTTTTTCTGGTATTCTCTTGTTTTTTCGATGATCCAATGGATGTTGGCATTTTGATCTCTGGTTCCTCTGCCTTTTCTAAATACAGCTTGAACATCTGGAAGTTCATGGTTCACATACTGTTGAAGCCTGGCTTGGAGAATTTTGAGCCTTAGTTTGCTAGATGAGTGCAATTGTGTGATAGTTCAAAATTTCTTTGGCATTGCCTTTCTTTGGGATTGGAATAAAAACTGACCTTTTCCAGTCCTGTGGCCACTGCTGAGTTTTCCAAATTTGGTTAGGTACAGCAGTTCTTCATTATCCACATAACCCCACCTGTTGTAAAAATGTTATTTTTTTTTAGTTTAAAAAAGATCTAGCATACATTTTCAGTTTCTTCCCCCGACAGTTTTAGACATTATCAAATACCCTGGTGAAATCAAGGCCAGTTATAACACTGCTCCTAAGTAGTTAGATTTAGTAAATTCTGTCTTTTCATTAATTGTCAATTATCTGTTCGGTTCCTCATATTGCCCTGTGAATAAAAATGTATATAAGACTAATGCATACAGTTCTCTTTATAGCTAATATGTAAACAAATTACAATGATATGCACATGAACAGGCTATTGTTGAGATATGAACAAAATTTTACAGAGAATAGAGAGATTAGTTCATACTGACGTGGTTTGGTAAGAGAAGCAGCATCACACAGGTGGTATGTGAATGAATGAATTTTTGAACTTAAAATAATAATACACCAAATTGGGAAAAGCTAGGCAAAGGAATAATACATTAACAACGTTTTTTAAAATGCGGCAAGTTCTGGTATAGTGACAAGCTAAGATGTATAGAGAGAATCCCTGATCAGCAATGTGGAGAAAAGGTAACTGGAAATAAACTATAAACTATATATGTGGATATAGGTCTTCTGTTCTATCAATATTACAGTATAAATTTGTGATCATTAAGCTTTGCTCTCAAAGCTTTATATTTGAGTGTGGCCTAAGCTAAATGACCATCTCCCCAAGGCTATAAGTGACTATATACAACAGAAATGAAAAAGAAATTTTTGATGGTAACAAACAACTCCCACTTGTCTAGGAGATCAATTTCCGAGGCTCTGTTAGACACATAAGGCTTCTGTCTACATATTCATTCCTCCAGGCCCTGCTTTGTCTGTTTGTTTTGTTTTGGTTGTGTTAGTCAGCAAAATTTAATAAAGCACCACCACGTCATAAGGATTCTAACTGGTATTTGAAATAGATCTGTTAACAAGACGACATTGTTCTATCCTTGTGCAGTTTATAATCTAGATGAGAAGAAAGCTTTTTAACAGATAATTACAAATATATAAAAGCTACTAGTAAATCTGGAGTGTTAAGAATCATAAGTCTTGCTTCCTTAATTTCTTTTCTTCTATGTGAGTAATTTACTTCCAAAGTTCAAAAGTCATTAATAATTGTCAAGTTCTACTTCTACTTGGTACAGGGTAATAGGAACTGTTCAATTGTCCTACAAGGTTTCCTATGAGGTTTTGATTTTACATAAAGTTATTCTTATTTAACTTATACGCAGAGTACATCATGAGAAACGCTGGGTTGGAGGAAGCACAAGGTGGAATCAAGATTGCTGGGAGAAATATCAATAACCTCAGATATGCAGATGACACCACCCTTATGGCAGAAAGTGAAAAAGAACTAGAAAGCCTGCCTCTTGATGAAAGTGAAAGAGGAGAGCGAAAAAGGTGGCTTAAAGCTCAACATTCAGAAAATGAAGATCATGGCATCTGGTCCCATCACTTCATGGGAAATAGATGGGGAAACAGTGGAAACAGTGTCAGACTTTATATTTTTGGGCTTCAAAATCACTGCAGATGGTAATTGTAGCCATGAAATTAAAAGACGCTTACTCCTCGGAAGAAAAGTTATGACCAACCTAGACAGCATATTGAAAAGCAGAGACATTACCTTGCCAACAAAGGTCCCTCTAGTCAAGGCTATGGTTTTTCCAGTGGTCATGTATGGATGTGAGAGTTGGACTGTGAAGAAAGCTGAGCACCTAAGAATTGATACTTTTGAACTGTGATGTTGGAGAAGACTCTTGAGAGTCCCTTGAACTTCAAGGCAATCCAACCAGTCCATCCTAAAAGAGACTGAAAAGACTGATGCTGAAGCTGCAGCTCCAATACTTTGGCCACCTCATGCGAAGAGTTGACTCATTGGAAAAGACTCTGGTGCTGGGAGGGATTGGGGGCAGGAGGAGAAGAGGACAACAGAGGATGAGATGGCTGGATGGCATCACCGACTCGATGGACATGAGTTTGAGTAAACTCCGGGAGTTGGTGATGGACAGGGAGACGTGGTGTGCTGCAATTCATGAGGTCGCAAAGAGTCAGACACGACTGAGTAACTGAACTGAACTGATCTGATTCTAGATTTTGCTAATTGCAAGTGTAAACACTTTTTTCCCCCTACCTCTGTAATTTCTTTTAATGACTATTAGATCTAGAAACTATTACTTTTTCTTTTTTAGTTGTCTCTCTTTTTTTTTGATTTTTATTTTTACTTTATTTTACTTTACAATACTGTATTGGTTTTGCCATACATTGACATGAATCTGCCACGGGTGTACATGAGTTCCCAAACATGAAGCCCCCATACTATCATGTAAGAAACAAATCACCAGTCTGTGTTCAATACAGGATACAGGATGCTTGGGGCTGGTGCACGGGGATGATCCAGAAACTATTACTTTTTATAATCGATTACAGAATATTTCATAGATGGTATTGAGTACTTCCTCTTGAATCATATTCAAAGGGTTTTGTTATATATATATATATATATATATATAATATATATATATATATATATATATATAAACTTCCCTGGTGGATCAGATGGTAAAGCGTCTGTCTACGATGTGGGAGACCCGGGTTCGATCCCTGGGTTGGGAAGATCCCTTGGAGAAGGAAATGGCAATCCACTCCAGTACTATTGCCTGGAAAACCCCATGGACAGAGGAGCCTGGTAGGCTAGAGTCCAAGGGGTCAGAAAGAGTTGGACACGACTGAGCGACTTCACGTTCACGTTCACATGCATAAACATATATATATGCATACACATATATATATATGCATAAACATATACACAATGTTAAGACTTAATATGTTTAGATTTAGTTTCCCATCAGCTTTCCTCCCAAGAATTCTATCAGCCACTATTACCTAAATACATTATTTTATTAGGGATTATAAACTATGACCTTCTATGGTTTTCCTTTATTCATCAGCTGATATTCTTTTATTAAACATTTCCCATGGTCATAAATTTGATTACTTTCAGGTGTTATTTTATAGGAGACAGAATAAATGTTTCCCTCTTTCCTTTTACTCACTGCTGATACTGCTGCTAAGTCGCTAGTTTTCGGAATAACAAATTAGTCTCCTAGCAGTTTCTAAGAGTAACCAATCAGGGTTACTTTTAATGTCAACTTATGATAAAGATTTAATATTTTTCTGTTTTTCAACAAGCTGCAATTATTTCTATTTTTGTGCTCAAATTGTTCTATCTTTTGAGCAGAGTTAGACACGTCAAATTAACTTCAACCTTTTTTTCCTTTCAGTTCAGTTGAGTTCAGTTCTGTCCCACAGTTGTGTCTGACTCTTTGCAACCCCATGAATCGCAGCACGCCAGGCCTCCCTGTACATCACCATCTCCCGGAGTTCACTCATGTCCATCGAGTCCGTGATGCCATCCTGCCATCTCATCCTCTGTCATCCCGTTCTCCTCCTGCCCCCAATCCCTCCCAGCATCAGAATCTTTTCCAATGAGTCAACACTTCGCATGAGGTGGCCAAAGTACTGGAGCTTCAGCTTTAGCATCATTACTTCCAAAGAAATCCCAGAGTTGATCTCCTTCAGAATGGACTTGGATCTCCTTGCAATCCAAGGGACTCTCAAGGGTCTTCTCCAACACCACAGTTCAAAAGCATCAATTCTTTGGCACTCAGCCTTCTTCACAGTCCAACTCACATCCATACATGACCACAGGAAAAACCATAGCCTTGACTAGACAGACCTTAGTCAGCAAAGTAATGTCTCTGCTTTTGAATATGCTGTCTAGGTTGGTCACAACTTTTCTTCCAAGGAGTAAGCATCTTTTAATTTCATGGCTGCAGTCACCATCTGCAGTAATTTTGGAGCCCAAAAATATAAAGTCTGACACTGTTTCTACTCTTTCCCCATCTAGTTCCTATGAACTGATGGGACCAGAGGCCATGATCTTCGTTTTCTGAATGTTGAGCTTTAAGCCAACTTTTTCACTCTCCTCTTTCACTTTCATCAAGAGGCTTTTTAGCTCCTCTTCACTTTCTGCCATAAGAGTGGTGTCATCTGCATATCTGAGGTTATTGATATTTCTCCCGCAATCTTGATTCCAGCTTGTGCTACCTCCAGTCCAGAGTTTCTCATGATGTACTCTACATATAAGTTAAATAAGCAGAGTGACAATATACAGCCTTGACGTACTCCTTTTCCTATTTGGAACCAGTCTATTGTTCCATGTCCAGTTCTAACTGTTGCTCCCTGACCTGCAGACAGATTTCTCAAGAGGCAGGTTAGGTGGTCTGGTATTCCCATCTCTTTCAGAATTTTCCACAGTTTCTTGTGATCCAAACAGTCAAAGGCTTTGGCATAGTCAATAAAGCAGAAATAGATGTTTTTCTGGAACTCTTTGCTTTTTCCATGATCCAGCAGATGTTGGCAATTTGATCTCTGGTTCCTCTGCCTTTTCTAAAATCAGCTTGAACATCAGGGAGCTCACGGTTCGCGTACTGCTGAAGCCTGGCTTGGAGAATTTTGAGCATTTCTTTACTAGCGTGTGAGATGAGTGCTATTGTGCGGTAGTTTGAGCATTCTTTGGCATTGCCTTTCTTTGGAATTGGAATGAAAACTGACCTTTTCCAGTCCTGTGGCTACTGCTGAGTTTTCCAAATTTGCTGGCATATTGAGTGCAGCACTTTCACAGCATAATCTTTCGGGATTTGAAACAGCTCAAATGGAATTCCATCACCTCCACTAGCTTTGTTCGTAGTGATGCTTTCTAAAGCCCACTTGACTTCACATTCCAAGATGTCTGGCTCTGGATTAGTGATCACATCATCATGATTATCTGGGTCGTGAAGATCTGTTTTGTACAGTTCTTCCATGTATTCTTGCCACCTCTTCTTAATATCTTCTGCTTCTCTTTGGTCCATACCATTTCTGTATCTTTGCATGAAATGTTCCCTTCATCAGGGGCGGCCAGGAGAACCCACCTCATGCCTGAGGCCTGGGGCAGTGACCCTGAGGGCCACCCCGAGCCTGAGGCCAGGGGCTGCAGCTGGGAGGAGCCACCCACACCCGAGGCCAGGGCCAGCGGCCGGTAGGAGCAACCCAAGGAGCGGTGGCTGCGCAGGCACAGGAGGGCCTAGAGGACCTATCCACGTTGAAGATCAGGAAGGGCAGCGGTAACAAGATACCCCTCATCCAAGGTAAGGAGCAGTGGCTGTGTCTTGCTGGAGCAGCTGTGAAGAGATACCCCACACCCAAGGTAAGAGAAACCCAAGTAAGATGGTAGGTGTTTCAAGAGGGCATCAGAGGGCAGACACACTGAAACCATACTCACAGAAAACTAGTCAATCTAATCACACTAGGACCACAGCCTTGTCTAACTCAATTAAACTAAGCCATGCCTGTGGGGCAACCCAAGACGGGCGGGTCATGGTAGAGAGGTCTGACAGAATGTGGCCCACTGGAGAAGGAAATGGCAAGCCACTTCAGTATTCTTGCCTTGAGAACCCCATGAACAGTATGAAAAGGCAAAATGATAGGATACCAAAAAAGGAACTCCCCAGGTCATTAGGTGCCCAATATGCTACTGGAGATCAGTGGACAAATAACTCCAGAAAGAATGAAGGGATGGAGCCAAATCAAAAACAGTACCCAGCTGTGGATGTGACTGGTGATAGAAACAAGGTCCGATGCTGTAAAGAGCAATATTGCATAGGAACCTGGAATGTTAGGTCCATGAATCAAGGCAAATTGGAAGTGGTCAAACAAGAGATGGCAAGAGTGAATGTTGACATTCTAGGAATCAGCGAACTAAAATGGACTGGAATGGGTGAATTTACCTCAGATGACCATTGTATCTACTACTGCGGGCAGGAATCCCTTACAAGAAATGGAGTAGCCATCATGGTCAACAAAAGAGTCCAAAATGCAGTACTTGGATGCAATCTCAAAAATGACAGAATGATCTCTGTTCATCTCCAAGGCAAACCATTCAATATCACAGTTATCCAAGTCTATGCCCCAACCAGTAATGCTGAAGAAACTGAAGTTGAATGGTTCTATGAAGACCTACAAGACCTTTTAGAACTAAGACCCAAAAAAGATGTCCTTTTCTTATAAGGGACTGGAATGCAAAAGTAGGAAGTCAAGAAACACCTGGAGTAACAGGCAAATTTGGCCTTGGAATGCAGAATGAAGTAGAGCAGAGACTAATAGAGTTTTGCCAAGAAAATGCACTGGTCATAGCCAACACCCTCTTCCAACAACACAAGAGAAGACTCTACCCATGGACATCACCAAATGGTCAACACCGAAATCAGACTGATTATATTCTTTGCAGCCAAAGATGGAGAAGCTCTATACAGTCAACAAAACCAAGACCAGGATCTGACTGTGGCTCAGATCATGAACTCCTTATTACCAAATTCAGACTGAAATTAAAGAAAGTAGGGAAAACCGCTAGACCATTCAGGTATGACCTAAATCAAATCCCTTATGATTTTTTTCTTTTGAAGAAAAAAATATGTTCCATTTTTAACATGTAGCAATGTTTTTCTTTTTATTTCTATCATTTTGAGCATAAGTCCATATTTTAATCTTTCACTGAGACTTGCAAATTAAGTAGCCAATCTTTCCCACTGTTATTTCATATCCCACATTCAACGGTTACAACTCTAAGTACACAGGAGGACAGACCATAAATGAGAACCCATACAGATACATGGCCTTTTTAGAACACTGGGGCTTCCATCTTTTTGGTAGACTTAGGAATTTTTGATAGTTTTCTCACTTTCAATGCAACAAGATGATCTAGTATCTTCCTGTATATTCATTGTCTAATACCAGGAACCAGCCATTTCCATAAATATTCTTAGATCTTTGGAAAAAATGTTTGAAAACCACAGTCTGGAACCTGGGATGCATATGTTAATAGGTTGGTACTTGCTTTTAAGTCTTCATATAAGAATCCTTGTTGGCTCAGTGGTAAAGAATCCACCTGCAATGCAGGTGATTCCTGATCCCTGGGTCAGGAAGATGCCCTGGAGGAGGAAATGGCAACCCACTCCAATATTCTTGCATGGAAAATTCCATGGACAGAGAAGCCTGGGGGCTACAGTTCAAGGGTTCATAAGGTTCAGACACAACTTAGTGACTAAACCAACATGACTACCATTGATTTGAAGTAAAAGATATCAAGAGAAGATATGTAAAGTAATCATACTGGTTGTCAACTCAAATTTATTAATACCAAGCTTTACATAAAGTCTTGATTTTGGATTTTTTTGTTGTTGTTGTTGTTAAAATTCTTCATTCCTGGTGACATTAACATAAATAATCACTTGCTCTATCATGGCATAACAGTTTCAGACTTATAGTAACTCTGTTATAACTTAAAATACAATTACTATAAGCAGGTTAAGGTTTCTTTGGAGTCCCTTTTTGTTCCACCAAGTAAGTCATTTAGAATCATTTCTCTCTGTGTGGTTAAACATCCTCAGAGAATTATTTTTAAGAACGTTCAGTTTATTGTTCCACTGATTATTTATTTA
The DNA here is from genome assembly GCF_001704415.2 of Capra hircus. NCBI lineage: Eukaryota > Metazoa > Chordata > Mammalia > Artiodactyla > Bovidae > Capra > Capra hircus. The sequence goes on from NC_030821.1 coordinate 41,629,041, forward strand.
ACTACATTTACCTTTTTCCTTCCCAAACTAGTGTGCATGATCTACACAGTTCTGCCTTACTTATTTATTTTATTTTGCCAAATTATATATCCCGGAATTCAGCTCATAGTGGTCTACACAAATGTTCCTTGTTCCCTTTACAGCTTTACCATCGAGTGGATGTACTATAGTTCTTTCAAACAATCCTATATTAATGGCCTCTTGGGTGAAACATTTATTTTCAATAAATGAAATATGTTCATAAAAGGTATTTCAATGTAATATGTCTCCTTCTCCTAACTGATTAGTCACCATCAACTCAATTTACTGAAACTAATTTTTCATTTCTTGATATTTTCAAGTACCTCTTAGGTCTTCCTTCAACTTCCACAACATTCTATGCATTAACCATTATATAATAATCACTGCACTGCACTATGCTAACTACTTTTCTTTGTTGTTTATGCTAATGGATTATGAAGACTTTGATGTCAGAGTCCTTACTTTTAATCCTCATTGCTAACATGGGTTCCTAGTCGAATGAATTAAAAACAGTAGTGACAAGTCCACCTGAAAATACTTTTAAATAACTTCTACTCCTATGTTAAGATGATAAGTAAGAATATCATTGAGATTAACATTTTAAAAGTTCATGGTAAAGGAAGTCATCATTATACTTTCAATGGAATCTTTGATAAAGATACTAAGGAATATTTATAAATTCTCACAATTCTTACTATTATATTAGACATTCTTAATATTGTATTCAGTTTTACCCATGCTAAAGAAAAAGCTCTTTTTTTTATTAATTAAAAGGGAACTACAGATGAAGCATTAGCCAATAACATGTTAGCCCAAGGCTGTATCCTCTTGCTAGTATCAGAGAATGTGTCAAATCCCTTCCAATCATGAATTTAAAAGAAGAAACAGAAAAGCTTTGCCCACCTCTCATTACGTTATTTTCTTGACCTCTTCTTTGTCCCTCCTTGCTCTTCAACTAGGGTGGCAGACAATTTCATCTGTTACATAATCAGTTAGTATGCTAGATATTTTCACTAGCCAGAGTTTTGGCAGAAAACAGATGACTTATTCTAAGTGGATAGTACAGAGAAAGTTTAGTATAAAAGTTAAAAGTTAAAAGAAGACGTGGCTGGGATAAAAGAAGTGAATACAGTAACTGAGTGTCCACAAGAGAAAGGAAGTCCTGTATATCCCTCCTGAACCTGAAGCTACAAGGTAAGGGGTGCTTACCAGAGCCCCAAGAGGGATTCACTGCTGTGTTCCCAGCACCCAGATCTCTGCTTGCCTTATTATAGATACTGAAATAGTTTTTGAATGAATGAATTGGAGAATATGTTAGTAATAATATAACATGTTCGTGTTAACACTACAATTTATAAATGTACAAAAACTGTAAAAGTAAATGAATTCAGGGATATACATAATTTACATACATACAGGGGTTCCCTGGTAACTCAGCTGGTAAGCAATCTGCCTGAATTGCAGGAGATCCCAGTTTGAATCCTAGTTCAATTCCTGTGTCAGGAAGATTCCCTGGAGAAGGGATAGGCTAACTACTCCAGTATCCTTTGGCTTCCCTAGTGGCTCAGATGGTAAAGAATCTGCCTGCAATACAGGAGAGCTGGGTTCGATCTCTGGATTGGGAAAATCTCCTGGAGGAAGACATGGCAAGCCACTCCAATATTCTTGCCTGGAGAATCCCCATGGACAGAGGAGCCTGGCAGGCTACAGTCCATGGGGTTGCAAAGAGTTGGACAGGACTAAATGACTAACCACACGGCACATACTTTACATATAAAAGATTGTTTAAGGTTCTTACTCATATTTACAAACTACTTTATAATAATAAACCACTTTATAATAATAAAAAAACCTTTCCTTGGTTTTAAATACAAGAGATAATAATATGCTTTCTGGCTTGGATAAAGCTAGGACTCCTTTCCAGGGAGTTAAAGAGTATAAGCTTTATTTTGAAATCAAAGAGACCTGGAAGATAAATAAATAGATAAGCATAGGAACCTCAAAACAAAGAAAATATCACAAGTACAGTAAGATGAAATGTTTGACATGGCATCATCTGACCTTGCTTTTATCTTTTGTTACATAACTGGTATCTAGATGTGCTTATGAGGAGAGAAAAAGGAAGCAAAGATTGGAAGGTTTCATCTAAGATCTTAGGACTCAGAGCAGCTTAGTCATTTGCCAGCTATTTGACTTTGAGTTGTTTCAATGCCTTTAGACATAGGTTTCAGTGTCCATGCTGTTAGATTAAAAATATCCATTTTTCTGAGGTGTGCAGATTACAAGAGATGACCTATATAAATTATGCTTACCTCCCACTGTCATTATTCTGTTTTGAAAGGTATTTCCTAGGCCCATAAAGCCTCTAAGACCCATTCTTTGTTTGGTAATCAAGAGTCAAAGAGCACCAATATTTAAATTCTTAAATAAATTGTACCAAAGCAACCAGTAAATTTTTGGTCACTCTACATGCAGTTTGTCATCTTTCCAAACATCTAGTTAGAATCAGTATCATAGGAATTTATGTTATATTATCTCCAACTGCAACTGCCAAGTCAAAACATTGTTAGACTGAGTTATATGAAGTAAATCAATTTGGACATACAGTTTTTACCTTTCCTTTCTTCAGTTTGGTAATGCGGTATATCACATTGGTTGATCTGTGGATATTGAACTGCCCTTGCAAAATATGACACAGAGACACAAAATGACCAAATGCTCCTGGAAAAATGGTCCGGATAGACTTGTTCAACACAAGAATGACACAAAACTTCAAATTGTAAAAACACCACCACCAACAGCAACAAAAATACAGTATCTAGGAAGCACAATAAAGTGAAGCATAATAAAAAGAGGTACATCTGTATCGAAATGTGGCAAATCAAACCACTGCTATTTATAAACATATGCTCCTCCTGGGTATCACGAACTAGAACGTCTGAAGTCATACTCTTCATAAACTAAATGGTATCCATCTCTGCTATTTCCAAATGTTTTCTCTTCTGACAGTAGTCAGAGCATTATGGTTTTAAAAATATTCATACATTTTTCTTGAAGATAAATGACCAAAATTGTGGACATCCACAAAACAAAGGAAATAAAATATGATGAAATAAACCCCTCTTATTACACCAAGTCCTACCAGAAACCAAGAGGAACAAAATCACTGTCACAGCACTGAAACAGTTTTAAATGAAAGCAAATAGAACATTAATATTATACCACAAAAACAAAGCTCTCCTGCTTTTTTTTCATTGAAAACAATAAGAGGACTTTGCGTATTATGAATCTGAAGCTAAAAATGAGAGAACATGGCTAACCCTTCTAAAACAATTCTCTCTCCTAAGGGTTAGTTCTGCCCCTGTAATCACATAATTTCCATGTTGCTTTATGCATTCCCTATGGCTGAATCAACTACAATATCATTACATATTAAAATTTCAACACAGAAGTGCATATTTAAATGCTGTGCTTGATATAAAAGTCATGAAGAGACTGGAGGCAAGTTGGAGAAACAGCTGAGCTTAATAAAGAGATCAATATAGCTGAACAGACACATTACAGCCTAATTTTCCAAGATTTCTCATACACACACAAAAGAAACCAAAAAACAAAACACTTTTTTCCAGAATGCTCTTAGTGGGAATGTAGCTCTCTTTATGGTGTAGTAAAAATATTATTTTTAGTGTCAGACCATTTTGAAACAATTTTATTCTGGGTCACTTCTTTTTAGCAGTCCAGTAACTCTTAAAGTAAGAATGTGCAATGCATAAATTGATACCTAGGAATCCTTATCATTGAGTTGTTCTTTTATGTAAGTTTCCAATACAAAAATCAACTGATAGTGAATCTTAATTGAAAATTATATTCTGGATAATGGATAAAGATCAACAAAAAAAGGTGGTCTTTCAAGATTATCTATTTTACCTATGTCTACATATTCACACCTATAAAAACTGTTACCCTTTGCCTGAAATTATATAAAAAGTTCCTGTTTAAAACATACTGAACAAAACTAAATGTTTCCAAATTGTGACTCTGCTTCACTTCTTTAGCAACCAAATCATTCTAGAAAAAGTTTTTATTTAAAGCAAACATTTTAGTTTAAATTCTAAGCTGATACCTCACCCATATTAATGGTGGAAATATTTTCATTTAGATCTTCTATCAGTTCGATAGACATAGATGTGATAGAGTGTGAAGTGGGTTTCACTTGCTTCAGGTTTTGAAAATGCATGGTGTGAATTACTGGTACTTACACGATCCCATTGATTCAAAATTACCTTATGAAGAATGCTACTCATGTTCACATTACTAAAAGAGGCATTCTTTAACTGAGAGAGTAGTAGCCTAACGCCATAAATACATTTAAACCATCTTGAGTACCATACAATAAAAACAGGCAGAGGGGGAAGACAGAGATGTTAAAATAAGTTCTCCTAGATAGTATTGAGACTATACAGAAATGGCTAAAGACAGTTAAAGGTTTTACATTAAGATGAACTAAAATCTGTTCTTTTCAGAAATTCTCCATATCTGAAGAACAGTTCTTTGAATCTCAGAAAAAAATCTAAAATTTCTTTACAAATTAGCAATGTTGTTTTACAAAAAATGTACTCAAAACAGTTATCACTGTATATTCACATATGTCTGACCAAGTCTTCATGTTATGATTACATAGCATTATATTATTTTTCTTGATAAATAAGTGGAAAAACAATAAAATAAAATGAGCTATCTATAGAAATATCCATTTGAAGCTTTATAATATAAAAAAATGAAAGCATATAAAAGAATGGGAATAAAAAAATCGGTTGAATAGCTCATGGCCAGATTACTTATAAGGTACAAAAAAACTATAAGATGGCTTTTATGAAGAATTTTTGATAACAAGATAAGTATGTGACCATATGTTAAGAAAAGATCATATAATTACAAATAAAAGTATCTCAGCTGTTCACGTAAATGCACACACACAAACACATACACACAAGGTAGCCCAAAGTAATTAAAAATTTCCACACTTTAAAACTTCTCAACAATTTAGTACTGAATCTATATTACTAGAAAAACAAATAACTATCTTAAAAACAAAAAGGGGATATTTGATATTTTAGCTCCCAAATGCCAAGAACTTATTTTTCTTAATCATAACACACATTTCTTTCAAAATACACCATAAAACAGAAACTTGGATATTTGGAAAATTTACTGATTAACAATAGAGTGACTATTTTAAATCCATCTCTTTCAGGCTTATTTATACCTTAAACCATACATATTTTTAAGTAATATTTTTAAAAGAAGAAAAATTTACTTAGCATGCTTTTCCTCAAATCAAAGAGTGCAAGTTCTTCTTTTAAGGTGAAAAAATATTCAGTTCCTGAAAAAATGATTCAGATTCAAGTCTGAGAAACAGTGATTAAGAAACTTAAACAGTTTTATGAATAGCTTTCAATTATGTTCCTTAAAATATATATTTTATTAACAATTAGTTCTTATATTAACCACCATAAAAATAAAAATGAAAAATGAAACTGGACCTGGAGAATATACCCACAGATCATACTCTGGAAAACAGTGAAAAGCTAAAGGAATGTCAGTCAATACAAATCATCTCCTAAATAGTCTTTAATATTGATAACATT